>NC_055962.1:38406163-38481163 GCF_018492685.1 Alosa sapidissima | reverse complement strand
CAGTTGCCATATGGCGTGCTTGTGGGGGGTAAGAGGGTTAAGGCTGCCAGTCTTATGACATGTCATTTTTTTCTATATTTTTGATATGTTGCTGAGTGGATCATAAACGGCCCCAGCAATGAAGAAAAGTGATTGATAATGACTGACTGACTATTATTGTGTTACATGCTTCAAATGTAAAGCACTTTGAGCTGCATTCTGTGTATGAAAGGTGCTTATACAAATAAAGCTTATTATTATTACCCGGGGTGCCGTCTGTGTCATGTGATGTTCCATGTCTGCTATGAATACAGCACCCCATCTTGTGTAGTGGGTGTGATCATATGCAGCAAACCAGGGCGTCATGCTCTTGAAGGCTGACATGTAAAGCCTCCAGTCACCACATCTCAGTGCCCGTGTGAATGCCAGGAGAATAGACACCAGGGGCTTTTCTCAGTATGCGTTCTTTTCTATACTTGTGTTCTCATGAACTTGAAAATCGTTCTGAAACGTCATCAATCACCGCCGAAGTACTGTTCCAATTCACAAGTTCGCATTTATTCAAGAACGCATAACATTCCCGGAAGTGTTCTCGAATCGTTGGTTTTATCTGGCCGCTGCCGTTGGCAAGAACGCTGCTGTCTCAAACTGCAAATTGAGCGTCCTGTGTCCTTGCGTTCTCCAGAGTCTGGACTCACGATCTTAACTTTTCAAGTTCGAACTTTCAAGAACGGGAGACCGTTCTTTAGCGTACTTTGTATTGAGAAAAGCCCAAGGTCCATGTGTTGTGGCCAGAGGGAAAATGTTGGTTTGTCTTCATTAGCCTTGTCAAACTCAGCAAGGAGATCTTGAGCCTCTCCAACTTCCAGAACAAGATCTTCATAGCATGCTGCAGCTGCCTCATTTTCTCCACATCGTATGTGTTCGGAGAGTGCGTCTGCCAACTCAAAGCAACTGCTGTCTATTGTGCTATCATTGTCATCCACCCATTGCAGAAAGGTTGGCCACAGTATTCTCCAAAGTGCTTCAAAGGCAAGTGTGTGTGTGTGTGTGTGTGTGTGTGTGCATGGGCTACACGGTTCCATCCCTTTTCCTTCATGATGATTTCAGCTGAGTTCTCTCCGAACACACCACTTTCCTCAAGAATGTCCCTCAGTCCAGAATCAGCAAGATGCTGTCCAATGACCTTTGAAAAGTTCATCTGCACATGAAAGCCACCCAAGAGAATAATAATATCCTCACACTTTTTTTGGTGGTACCACTGAAGCATATTTGCTTTGCAGTAGAGCTGCTCATCAAAGGTTTTAATTGTGTACCTTTGGCCCAGTTTTGTAGTCATTTTGTTCTGCAGTTCTGTAACACTGTCCAGATTGTGCCATAGTCATGTGCTGAAGAATTTATGATAGGCATCATTCCAGTGACTGTTTTTTGGTGATCTGATTTTGACACAAGGTGGTTGAAGCCTCTCCAAGATGGAACAACCTGATCATCTGTGTTCTGTAGGTTGCATATAATCCATGCAAGATCTTGGTTCTTTGATTGATTAGTTAGTTGTGTGTCTGGATAAAACATCTCAGATGTAACTGATCCATGAAATTTCGGAGGGGGCTTCAGCGATTCCATGTTAGCATCCTTGAGTTAAAACACTCCTGGTGGAACTGAGACTGACTTTGATGTCCCAGATTTCAGCATTATTTTTGGGATTTCTTCTTCAGGATTACTTCGTCTAAAAACAGCAGTCTGGGAAGCATGAAAGGTTCCTTTCCCATCAAGGGTCTCCTCATGTATGTCTATGTTGTGATTTGCATACATTATGTTAATTGTGTACATAAGGAGGAATTGCACTTCTGTCCCGACACTAATAAATGCATAAGCACGGCATGATACAAAAGCTAAAACACATGATAATTCACGGTAAGGGAAAACAGTGGCTGCGACGTCCTACAAGAGAAATTGAAACACACATTTATTCAGTCGTGCAGAAATAACTCCTTCACTCCCATTGTGCGATATTACAGGCTACTATCACTCACACTTAATACTCACAAGAAATAAACCAAACACTCACAATCAACGGGCCTCGAGGCCAAAGGGCTTCTAATGTGCGCGGCTCCGTCACTGAAGCCAGACCCAGAGAAATCACGGGCTACACACAATAAACGCGCATTTAAGTCATTACCAAACTAGAATCTGGTGACAGCTTAGTAAACCAACGGGTAGCCTACCTACTTTTACGAGGAGATCCGCCCAAGCACACAAGCCAGTTTAGCATTCGCGATGCAGCGCCAAAGTTGACCTGTTTAAGGGCAATAAACATAAGTATCCCAATCCGGGGCTACCATTTCAAAACACTTAAGTTATACGCACCTTAGTGGTTGCCGGTCTCAGCGAGAATCGTTCGAATTGCTTCTGTTCAGTCGCCAGTTAAGTTCTACAAAATAGCTTGTGGTCAAATCACATAATCCCCTTTTACGAGGCTCACATCACATCAAAGTACTTGGCAGGAATACATACCATTGATAAAGCCGGCGTTGGGTTTGCAAGTTGCCGCTGTTTCGGGCCACTCTCCAAAATCACTGCACGCCTGTGCACTAGCATGTACTCGCTGTACTCGCATGTACTTACCGCGTTTCCACTCTTGTCCACTCCCCCTGCCTGACAGCTGATTCCAATGTGCATTCTACTCCAGTGGATGTCATTTTATACTACGTGACTCTGGGTAATGAAGTCCCATTGCCCACATGTGTCCAGCAGCATGAAGTAACTGCACTAAGTCCTTTGAGCCTGTAGCTTGGTGTACAGCAACTCCAATTCCAATGTGGTTTGGTGTTGGTCTTCGTCCAGCAGATACCAGGAAAACAATGTCTTGAGCAATGCTGAGTAGCTTTGTGTGACGGGATTGTTCAGACAAAGAGTATATATACTTATACTTATTCTCATTTTCTGAGTCATCATCATTAACGCCAAGGAGCCGTAAGAGGATGTACAGACTGTCAGTCACAGTTTTTTCTGCATGATGCTGATCTATCCCTCCAATAACATCGTGTCTTGGGCACTCTCTGATGTCTGCCTTGACCTTTAGCGACACCCGATACAGCCAACTCAGTGTCCTTGACCTTTAGCGACACCTGATACAGCCAACTCAGTATCTCAGTGTCCTTGACCTTTAGCGACACCCGATACAGCCAACTCAGTATCTCAGTGTCCTTGACTTTAGCAACACCCGATACAGCCAACTCAGTATCTCAGTGTCCTTGTCCCACAGCTAGCCATTGTCATCCATTTAGCATCATCTTGTTTGTCATCCATTCATTTCTTCATGTTAAGAAGAGCGGTTCCAGCTGTCATTTCAGGTAATATCATGATGGAATCAGTTGGTTTTATTGATTGAACAAATAGTGCTTTTCCCTGAAGCAACTTTTCAAGCTTTGTCTTGAAACGCTGACCCTTGCATATTCCTGGTTCCAAATCAAAGTCTCCCAGAAATGTACAGTATCTTTCCCAAACTGTTTTCAACGAGTATATTTCACCTCTGGCAAGTCCTGCTCTAAGCTCATCTGCCACATTGTGTAAGCAAATAGAATATGGATCACCTGCTCTTGATGAAGTGCGCTGATACTTCCTGAGGAACTCCCTGTAGCAGATAAGATGATACTTGCCTTCTGCGGCAATCAAGTCATTGACTCCTGCAAGCCTCAGTCGCAATTCTGTGTCTTGTTGAGCTAGATCAAGAATCTTTTTAGATGTAGTCATGACTTGGATGTTTCAAAGTTTGTCCTCAGGCTTGTCTTTCTGACAGAAAGACACTGAAGGCATTGAACTCCTAGTGGTGATCGGCTGGCAGTTGCTTGCAAGATTTAGTGACTCCTTTTCACTTTCAAAGCGTTTCTTCAGGTGGGAAATAAAAGTCACATAGCATGTTTTGTGCCATTTTATCTTTTCAGTTTCTGTGTCCAGAAACTCCTCAATTCTCTCCAGGGTATCAGCATACTCAGCGTCTTGGTATTTGGCCTCATTTGCTCTCACTCTAATACACTTTTAGAACATTAGTGATACGAAATACCTGAAGTAGAAGCACAAAGTCCGTTGCCATTGGCAGCGGTAATTACATGAAAATATTTTACCGTAGAACTTTGGGAAAGCCCATTCAACTCAATGGAGCGTTCTACTTGCCTTGTGAAGAGCCGTGTAATAAGCTGCTGTTAAGCAAATAAATTATAAACATAATATTTCCATTACACATCTGCACAAAACTGAATTTACCTATTAGTAAGTAAGCTAAAGTAAATTAGCCTAGCTATCTGTCTGGGAAGATAGCTAGTTGGAAAACAGTTTAGCTTACCTGTTTCTGGCAACACTTGAGGGTAGAATCTTGAGGTAAATGTTTGTGTAGACAAATAGACGAAGTTAATCTGTTGTGATTCACTCCTTTATAAAGTTAAGACTGTTGACACCTGCTGTGGTCTTCTCTAGATCTGCTGCCTCATGCCAAATCACAGCTGTGCTGACACAACAGTGCCCCTTGTGGTGTGATACCCTTGCGGTATTTATTGATCATTATTTTTTAATGATCATTCTTGCACATAAGTTGGATTATATTGCACATTTGCCCAAAATTACAGTAGGTAACATGGAAGAGAATGGAAGCACTTTGGGGGGAAAATCCGCTTTTACCACTTTTAAGAATATAGTGTTAAAACGGACAAAACATTTTCTAAGCTGACAACCTGGCTAGAACACATGTTGAGGGGTTAAATATTAATACTGGATAGGTTGTATGCTTGTACCAAAAAGTGTCTGACAAAGTTTTAATATCAGTTTTGTCCCCCTGACTATTAATGCCACACACAATACAACCATGTGTTGTAGAAGTGTTGCACATTGCAACATTACTTTATTATTAATCTTTTTGCGCTGAATCGTTTCTATGGCTTCTTATGTGATGTTGCGTTTCTATGTCTTCTTATGTGATGTTGATGGATTCCACAAAATTGATGGTCTCGTAACAACATACAAAACAAATAGAATAAAAAGGAGAGATTGTGTAATAGACAGACTGGGCAGAGTGCAGTTCTGTGTTGTCGGATCAGGGTCGAGTGTGTGTGTGTGTGTATATGTGTGTGTGTGTGTGTTGTCGGATGAGGGTAGTAGAGGGATCACCCTTGGGAAATGCTCTCTCTCATTGTGGTGTAAGGACACATAGCTTGCTGCCAGTAGGCAGGTGTTGGAATCCTCCAAAAAAGATGTCTTTGGGGCTGATCTGTATCACAGTTGGAACTAACTACCTCCCTGGCAGCTCATTGGATAAGAGTTGGAACTAACTACCTCCCTGGCAGCTAATTGGATAAGAGTTGGAACTAACTACCTCCCCTGGCAGCTCATTGGATAAGAGTTGGAACTGACTACCTCCCCTGGCAGCTCATTGGATAAGAGTTGGAGCCAAGTACCTCCCCTGGCAGCTCATTGGATAAGAGTTGTTCAGTTCTCTAAGGATGCAGCCTCTGCCCCTCTGATATAAATATTACATACAAATACAAATGCAAGATCAGCAGCTGCCCTGGACACACACACACACATACATACACACACACACACCTGCACACACCTACATACACATACACACACACACACACATACACTCTCTCTCACATACACACACACACACAGCGGCTGCCCAGAACACAAACAAACACACACACACACACACACACCAGGGATGGAAATTAACCACCCGCCCCCCGCCAAATGCGGGTAGTTTTGTGCGCTGGCGGGTGAATTTGGTCAACTTACCAGCCACTGTGGCGGGTAGAGCTACTAACATACCACAAATTGTCAGATCCGGTCTAATTTTGATACTTATTGACGGTTAAAAATAAGAAAGTGTCTGTAGGGATCAATCATGTAGCCTAACGTTACCAGCCTATAAGGGTAAATCGCGCTGATTTGAAGTTCTACAACTCATAGTGAGCCGCCACCGCAGCATAGCATAGGCACTGGTGCAGCGCTTCACTTTCACTTCACTACCATTAAGAAACTGTCACTATGCTTTCATGTGCCACTGCTAGATTATTTCAGGATGACTGCATAGACATAAATCTAGTGAGATCTGTGGATCTGCGTTATATCTTCACAGGCTAATATTCTCACCTAAATAGTTCTCTTTTGAATTGGCCCGTATAGCTATTTTAATCCGGCCCGCGACACGCTGCTATTTAGACCTATGAGGCAGACAGACGGACATCTCCACACCCATTCGTCGTGGTGGAATATCTCACAAACTTTTCATTCAAGAAATTACAAACCATATATACCAGGGCTCTTCAATTGGTGGCCCGCGAGGTCATTTCTACTGGCCCTTTAAAAAAAAAATGTAGGCCTAATCTCTAGCAAGCGCATGAGCTGTTCTCCATTCTTGCATCTCTCGCTTGCTTTAGTCCTGCAGCCACTGCACCTCAGCCCATTGAACAAGTTAGGCTACATTACAATTCATTACATTAGTACATAAGCTGAACGTAAGTGCCATAGTTTAGTTTCAACCTAAATTGCCACGTTGGAGTTTATGTACTAGCCTTCTAATATTTAACAGGTTGCACCACACAAATAGTTTCTGTCAACAATATCGCAAAAAAACACGGGCACAATTTCCGCAAAACTTGGTGGAAAGGTGGAGCAGATCCGACTCAAAGTATTTCTATATAGTAGCCTGGCTATTGCCGATGTCCTTCATTTCTTCACGTCTTACAACATAAACAAATGCAATTATAGTCTAGTGAAGTCAGAAATTAGCCCGTCTAAAGGCCTCTTGGAAATAATGTGGCATTACTGTACTCAATTGCGATTCGTAGCAAAAAGTATCACTGATAGCGAAGGTAAATTGCATATTTGTAAATGTGACGACGGCAAAACATTTTGTGGTTAAAGTGAATCGAGACTATATAATAACCAAAGAAAGTAAAGGAGATGATTTGCACCTCCGTTCACCAAATAAAGGCCGTGGTTGTGTTTCTACAATATGTTGGCACAAAACGTAATTTCTGTCAGAAACCAAGTAGGCTAAACGTTTTCATTGTCATCGTGAACTATGACGATGCCCATGTTCAGTAGGCTATGTTTTTCATTTATTCAAGCAGTGATATAGGTTTAATGCGTGAGGTGCGTCCGAAAAAAGATGGGCCTGTCCCTCTCAAAACATGTTAAAATAGTGTGATTAGCAACCAGAAAAGAAAACACCACCGGACCCCCGTGTTATTATTATTAGGCTATTCTGACTGGCCTGCACTGCTAAAAAAAATCTAGAGGTCACGGTTAAATGGTGGGAACGTCAAATGTAACAAGTAGGCCTATAAGTCAGAAGAGCTACATATGCGACTGATTACACATTTAATTCACCTGAACAGTGTTTGAATCCTGTTTGTAGGCTACTCACTGGAAATCTTGGACCTAACAGTTACTGTGCAAAGCACAGATTCCATTACTGTTATCTGTTATCACAGATTTAATTCCATATTAGCCACCAACAACTGGGTAATGATGTTATGCATGTACAAAATACAACATTTGAACACCCATATTGCTGCTGTTGTACTTCATTGTATCTACAGCTGTTAATGTGATTACTCATATTTCAAGCCGCATTTCTCCGGCCCCTCAGTTGTGATGCTTTTCATGAACTGGCCCCCATTACAAACCAGTGTTGCGCGGGTTTGGTCACAAGCGGCCCGCGGTCGCCCGATATTTTAATCAACCCGACCGCAACTCGGACCGCGAATATTAATTAGGACAAAATTATACCCGACCCGCGATCCGACCCGCTTATTTACAAAATGTGTGCTTTTGGTTATAGTCTGCATGCAGTGTGACAGTAGGCCATTTCTGTAAAACAAACTAATTTATTTAGGCATGCAGAACATAATGTTTGCGTATGGAGAGAGAATGAGAATAAGAGCGCAAGCACTACTGCCCTCTGGGAAGAGGTACAGAAGCCTGCGCTCCCGCACTACCAGACTCACCAACAGCTTCATACACCAAGCTGTAAGGATGCTGAACTCTCTCCCTCCTCTCCCCCCTCCACCCTCAGCTACATAACATCCTGGACATTGGACCCACAATGGCCGCCTGCACTACTCCACTTGCACACTTGCACACTTGTACACTTTACAACTTGGTGTTGTTGTCCTGAAAACACAACACTTCTGCTGCTCTTACATAACTTGCACCACTATGCCACTTTCTTTCTTACTTAGGTCAAACAGAACTACCCAAGCCTTTTATTGGCCTGACTTTGCACTAGTATTTTATTGACTGTCTATGCACAATTTCAACCAAATTTTGCTGCTCTTATTTTTTCATTATTATATGTGCCCTCTTATTTACTTACTTTTTTGTTTACTTGAATGTTATGTTTGTCTGTGGACCAAAATTGGTAAAATATGTCTTGTCTTCACCGTGGGATAGTGAGAAACGTAATTTCGATCTCTTTGTATGTCTGGAACATGTGAAGAAATTGACAATAAAGCTGACTTTGACTTTGACTTTTGACTTAACTGACCCGCCCGCAAATGACCCGAATATCATTAAAATATTTTCTTTATGACTCATAACCGCGGGTGACCGCGGTCATCCGCGGGCAAACGCTTAATTTCGGGCAGACCGCGCAACACTGTTACAAACTAATTGAATAGCCCTGGTGTAAAGCATTCCCTTATACAAGTTATAGCCGCAAATGTCTACACGGTCTCCAACTTTGGGCTTTTGTCATACACGATAGGGCCAAATACAAAATAAATGTTAACAATATCGCCTAGATAACTGTACAACCAGAGTTTTTTCAATGTAGTTTCACAAAATGCTAAGCATGCATATTACGTTTCTTAAAGCTGAGCTGTGCTTAAATTGTTCAGTGCATGATTTCATAGCGGGCCAAATAGAAAATAAATGCTAAATGTTAAATATAGCCTTGATACCTGTAAATATTTAAATCAGATGATGTACACTATAGTTAGATCAAGTTGGAGGGTTGGATTATAGGATGCTCCAGAACTCACAGAAACGGAGTCTTAAAGGAGCCACACCACTTTTATGACAAGACACTATAGCATATGAATGTGGTTCTATTGACCTTTAGTTTTGTTGCTACTGTGCTTGGAGGACAGCTGGTAGGTTTAGGGCAAAATTCAGCACATTTTAGTCGTATTGCAATAATGCTGATTACCGTGATCATTTTGGGTGGCCTACTATAATCATGATATCACATTTTCATGCCATTTCTCTACTATAATCATGATATCACATTGTCATGCCGTTTCTCTAGTGGCTGGTAAAAAAGTTGAGTGGCTGGTAGATTTTGGAATCCACCAACCACAGTGGCAGGTAGAAAAAATATTTAATTTCCATCCCTGACACACACACACAGTGGCTGCCCAGGACACACACACACACACACAGTGGCTGCCCAGGATGTGGGATTTACCTGTTTTTCCATCTGGACCTGCAGGCACAGTATCCGTGGCAACCAGGTGTGTTTGTCATGAGTGATGGCCAAACACAATGGCAGATGGGTTCTGCTGGTGTGTGTGTGTGTGTGTGGGTCTGATCTGCTCAGGACATTGTGTGTGTATGTATGTTTGTTTACCTGTGTTGTTTACCACAATAGCTGATATGCTTAGATGATTGTTGTGTGGTCTCTCTCTGTCTCAGTGTGTGTGTGTGTGTGTGTGTGTGTGTGTGTGTGCGTGTGTGGCAGATGTGCTGAGGTGATCATTATAACGATGTTGGAGATAGCGGGAGCTTTACGTGCAGTTTGATCTCATTCTGTGTGTGTGTGTGTGTGCGTGTGTGTGTGTGTGTCTGTGTGTATGAGTGTGTGTGTGTGCCCGTGCATGCGTGTGTGTGTGTGTGTGTGTGTACGTGTGTGTGTGTGTGCATGTTTTATCTGGTTCCATAGGAGACAGCTGTGGGCCCTAATCCAAAACCAATCAGCAGCTGTCAACCCTCAATCACATCAGCCAATTAGAGTGAGCAAAAACACACACTTCTGCGAGGGGATCGGAGGAAGAGACACACACACACACACGCACACACTTGAATTTCCCCTGAGGATCAATAAAGTATCTATCTATCTATCTACACACACACACACACACACACACACACACACACATGTGAGCGCACAGGCATACACACACATGTGAGCACACACACACACATACACACACAGGTGAACACACACACACACACACACGTGAGCACCAACACGTATACACACACATGTGAGCACACAAACACACATACACACACATGTGAGCACACACATGCACAAACACACACACACATGTGAGCACACACACGCACACACGTGTGAACACACACACAGACACACACACACACACACACACACACACATGTGTGAACACACTCTAAAAAATGCTGGGTTATTTTCTCAACCCAAACGCTGAGTTAAAACTGTTGGGTCATTGTGTGGGGTTGTTTTTACTCATGTTGGGTTATTTTCTGTAACCCAGCTTGTTGGGTTGATAGTTTAGGACAGCGCCCCTCCTCTCCCCCACCTGACGTGAGCACACTACTCAGCACCAGGGTAACTTTAACACAGCTGCATAGTTATTTGAGAGTTCGGGGGAAATCGTTATTCTTTCAACCGTCCATGCAGTCCAGCAGCTTTCAACATGCAGTGGAAATCAGGCGATTTTGGAAGGTATGTATCTGCTTTTAACTTTTTTATTATTATTATTCAGACGGATTTTAAAAGTAGCCTACACCCAGAGATACCTTCGTGATATGAATGGATATTCTGCCTGGCAATTTCGTTCAGCCTAAGCAGGTTAAGAATTGTGACATTCAAGCCAGCTAACGTTAGCTAACATTAATTTAGTCTTACAAATACTGCTCATGTTAATGTTAAATCTACACAAAGACAGACTCTTAAAAACATAGTTCTGTGTTGACTGGGTATAAACTGCTGAACAGAAACAAAACAAACTTTTACAAAGAACTAAAATTAGCATACCAACAGCTGGCTAGGTTAACGTTAGCAGACGGTTGGTATGCTAGCTTCTAGCTCTAACAAATGCTTCGTGTTAGTGCAGCATGTGTGTCAGCTAATGTATACAGTCGAAGTAGTCTCTTTACGTACGGTAATCATCATGCCAAACAACATATTAATTCATTCAGGGTAGCTTCATATTATAGCCATGTAACTTACTGGGTGGTTTTTGGTGGTAACATTAACGTTACAGACAACTTGAATTTAACTAACTGAATGTGTTAACATGAGCTAGCTAACGGTAGAACTATCACTGCCACTAACGTTAATATTACTGAACGTATGTTTGTCAGTCTGCTGTTAAACAACTCCATGAGGTGGTCATGGTTTCCGAGCGTGTTGCGCTAATATTTTGTCTCCGAATTTTTAATGTTTGTCAACATCATTCACTGATCATGGTTCGTGAAAGTCTTGATCTAAAGTTCTGTCAATAGCAGTGATTAATTTACTCTTTTTCTTTCTTTGATTGACAGGGCTGACCCCCAAATGGACCGTGGAATCTAGCTGTCTTCATGGAAGTAACTTATCACATGCTGATGCTGCTTTTAGAGTAGGCTATCCATTCAAAAATAAAGTAAACTGTCAAATAAATAATTATGTCGAACTGTTTTATTTCATTGCATGGCTATTTGTTGCCCATTTTCTCTCAATGCAACTCAAATACTGGGTTTAGAAAACCCGACAACTGGTTATTTTAACTAGCAGTTCTGTTGATATAACCCAGTGGTTTGGGTTGAATCTATACCCAATATACTGTGTGAATTTTACTCAACATTTATATAGTTATAACCCAGCACATTGGTTACCTTTACCCAGTCTATTGTGCCAATTTAACTAACGTTGTGTTGATATAACCCAGTGTTTTGGGTTAGAATCATACCCAATCTGCTGGGTTTAATAATGTACCCAGACCATTGGGTTAGGATAACATTTTTTAGAGTGCACACACACAGACACACACACACATGTGACACACACAGACACACACACACATGTGTGAACACACACACACGCACACACACACATGTGTGAACACACACACAGACACACACACACAGACACACACATGTGTGAACACACACACAGACACACACGCACAGACACACACATGTGTGAACACACACACACACACAGCTTTTCAGACAAACACTTTTTAGAGGGAAGAAGAGGAGGAAAAGGAGGAGAGGAGAAGGAGGGGAGGAGAGGAGAAGGAGAAGAGGAGAAGGAGGAGAGGAGAAGAGGAGGAGAGGAGAAGGAGGAGAGGAGGAGGAGAGGAGAGGAGGAGAGGAGAAGGAGGAGAGGAAAAGGAGAAGGAGGAGAGGAGAAGGAGGAGAGGAAAAGGAGGAGAGGAGAAGGAGGAGAGGAGAATGTCTATTGGGAAGGGGAGAGAGAACAGCGCTCAGGAACAGAGGATAGAGGGCACTTCCTGCACTGACCACTAGGTGGTGCTTGTGTGGCGGTGTTCTTGAGCTGGGCTAATGTGGTTGTCCAGTTATTGACCAAACCCTGCTGTGTGCTCTGGGGGTTGGGGGGGGGGGGGGGTAATGGGCTATCATTGACCCTCATCTCAGCGCATGCTTCTCTTCCCACAGGAAGTCCAGTCAGGCCCACTTCCTGTGACGCAAGGCTGGATAGGGCTGGACGCAGAAATGACTCATCCTCTTCAGTTTACACACAGACACACGCACACTCACACACATACATACACACACACACACACACACTCACACACACAGACACACACACACACACACACACAGAAATGACTCTTCCTCTTCAGTTTACACACAGACACACACACACTCACACACACAGACACACACACACTCACACACACACACACACACACACAGAAATGACTCTTCCTCTTCAGTTTACACACAGACACACACACACACACACAGACACACACAGATGGTCTGCGACTCTGGCCTTTTTATCTCTGGACAGAAGATTGACAGGTTTACCCTGAGGTTGACACACATGCGCAGTCGCACACACACAAACTACACACACACACAAACTACACACACACACACACAGTTACATCCCTCCACTGTGGATGGTGCAATAATTGTGGTGCAATAACGGGGTTTGCTACACAAGCAGGGCCCCAGAGTAAGCAATAGTTACGGATAACCAGAAAACTTTAACAAATCCAGAGCTCGGTGGTTCATCAACTCGTAACAGGGTGAACGGCACTTCTGCATTCACTTTGCGACCCTCAATCGGCTATAACCGCACTATGTACGTTTGACAGGTCGGGTAGCGGATCTATAGCGGACCGCTACCATCTGATGTCGCAATACATCGTACTTTTATAAGTCATGCAAAATATTCTACCTTGTCTGTGGACATCGTTATCAAGTCAAGTCGAGTCAAGTCAAGTCGGCTTTTATTGTCAATTTCTTTACATGCACTGGTCATACAAAGAATTGAAATTTCGTTTCTTACTTTCCCATGCAGACATAGACATGCTTTAAATACAGACATAGACATACTATGGACATAGCCATAGACAATAAACATTAAATTAAAGTGCAAGACTGAAATATAGAACATGTATGTATCAAAATAGAAATATAGGACATATATATATAAAAAAAATAGAGGTAGTTGTGTTGTATATTTATATAGTCTTAACAGTTACATGAAGTTAAGTAAACTTGTGCTTGTGTGACCTGTATATTTACATTGATATGCAGTATGCAGTAATTTCAAGTATATCAGGCTTGGTGTGAAGCAGCAACACGTTAGGCTGCGCAGTCACAGTGCAGTTCCACAGGGCGGTGTTGGGGGGGGGGGGGGAGTTAGGGTAGACAGGATCCTAGTTTCCTAGGTTCCTGGCTGGCTGGTGGGTGGGGGGGGGGGGGGGGGGGGGGCTGTCAGTGATGGGAGAGTGGGTAGTGTTCAGCATCCTGATTGCTTGGTGGATGAAGCTACTTGCCAGTCTGGTGGTGCGGGAGCGGAGGCTCCTGTACCGCTTTCCAGAGGGCAGGAGGCTGAACAGTTCGTGTGCAGGGTGGGTTGTATCCTTGACAATCATTAGTGCTTTGCGGGTGAGGCGGGTGGTGTAAATGTCCTGCAGGGAGGGGAGTGGTGCTCCAATGATCGTTATTTGCAAAGCCGGTGCTGGATAAACAAATAGCGTGCGTGCGACAGAGGGAAAGCTCTTTGGTGTTGCTTTAACAAATCTAGCACTCTATAAGGACCTAAAGATTAAGTGGGGCGTGCCACGATGAAATGAATCCAGTGTCGTGGAAAACCATTTCGAGATATAGATTTGAATGCAGACAGGGTCGAAAAATTATTAAAATATGTATTTTCTTATTTCACCACGAACACATTCCTTAACCTCTTATCTATCACTCATTGACATATCTTAGAAAATATAATTAGAAATATGATTTTGAAGGCCAAATGTGCTTAAAGTTTTAATAAAGTTGACGTTTTTCTTCCTCATTCAGACACTTGCTGTACATGAGACGAAAGTTTCCATTTTCTTTGGTCTGATAACTTTGTGTTTTGGGTTTTGGCCTCTTCAAGAAGTCATCATAAATAGCCAAAAGATTTAGGAGAAGAAACAGCCACCTAAACAGTTATTGCTGACCAGATTCCTTACGGAGATTGCACCCGATTGGTCCGATTCAATTTGTTTTGGAGTTGGCGGCCTATTTAAAAACAAAAACATTAGGCTATGCCTTAAGCATTAGGCTATTTTTGTCCTTGTCATCTTCAGAAGTTGATCAAAGCTGTTTTTATCTATTAAGTATCTGTGCTGCTCGAATATGGAAAGTGTGTACTTCTGCCATCTCTGTTAGCTCAAATAAAACAACATAATGGTGGCCCATGACATTTGCACAGTACTGTACATTTCCACCAGGGGGAGATGTTTCACCAGGGTTAGGTGGCAGAACCATCAGTGCAGTACTCCACCAATTATATAGACCTCTGAAGTTTGCCCACTGGTCAGCACTCTGGACCTGTAACCGGAGGGTTGCCGTGGCCTACTGGTCAGCACTTCGGACCTGTAACCGGAGGGTTGCCGTGGCCTACTGGTCAGCACTCTGGACCTGTAACCGGAGGGTTGCCGTGGCCTACTGGTCAGCACTCTGGACCTGTAACCGGAGGGCTGCCGTGGCCTACTGGTCAGCACTCTGGACCTGTAACCGGAGGGCAGCCGTGGCCTACTGGTCAGCCCTTCGGACCTGTAACCGGAGGGTTGCCGTGGCCTACTGGTCAGCGCTTCGGACCTGTAACCGGAGGGCTGCCGGTTCGAACCCCGACCAGTAGGCCACGGCTGAAGTGCCCTTGAGCAAGGCACCTAACCCCTCACTGCTCCCCGAGCGCCGCTGTGCTGAAGTGCCCTTGAGCAAGGCACCTAACCCCTCACTGCTCCCCGAGCGCCGCTGTTGTTGCAGGCAGCTCACTGCTCCGGGATTAGTGTGTGCTTCACCTCACTGTGTGTTCACTGTGTGCTGTGTGTGTTTCACTAATTCACGGATTGGGATAAATGCAGAGACCAAATTTCCCCTCACGGGATCAAAAAAGTATATATACTTATACTATACTTATACACAACAGGCTGTCTTAGACCTGATGCTACTGGTGTCAAAACTCTGTAAACTGTAAACAAAGCACAATGTTCAGGGCCATACAATTTGTTTATTGTACAGTATACAGCCTACAATGCACTGTATTACAGTATCCAATATAAGTCCTCTTTCTTGTCCTCTTCGAGATCATCAAAGACCCTCTTCCTTATTGGGATGCCGTCCAGCGGATTCCTGTGCCCCAGGACTTGTGTGCTCAGCTTGACAGACCTTCCATGGAGGATGCTGTTGCTGAACATGTGTCACGGTTCAGTCGAAAAGGGGTCTGAATCCAACGTACTGCCCTGAAGTATCCGGAAGCTCCCTCCATATGCGTAGCACCACACACAAGGGGATCATGACACGGACGCTTCTTCTAAGGAAACCCCAGCTCCTGCTCACAAAAGACCTGTAGGCCAAGTCACTTCATTGCCTGCAACGAGAACAGGGTGGAAAAGCAAATTTTTTTACTATTTATTTTTTTACATTTTACATCAGAGTATCACGATTGTTGAAAAAAAAAATAAAGTTGATCATTTTGTGGTGTTGATCAAACGTTTTTTTTTTGCAATATGCTGAACCAATAATGAATGTGTATTGGTTAAAGATATTTTATTTTCTATACTGATATATACTCAAACGGCCATGGTCAGCTCTGTAAATATTCATTGCATTTTGCAAAGAATATAGAGGCACAACGGATTGAGGCCATAATGGTCATTCAGGTCAGCTCCTCAGGAACCTGGGTCATTCTTTTAATAACCTGTAAAAACAAACATAATTTCCCTGCTGTTATTTCGTCATTTTGAATGAGCAGGTAGCACAAAGTAGCAAATGTCTCCAGTTTTAGTTACCAGAGTTATAAGATCACATATTAGGCTACTACATGGAAAGAAGGTAATAATCTCAATCAGATGTCAGCAGGATAGTTACAAGATTACATTACACTGACTGTACCTACTGTATTTTAAACAGTGATATTTATAGGATTTTTGATTATTGTACTTTGCTCCATTGTAGCCTACTATGTAAATTGCCCCTTGGGGATAAATAAGTGTTTTTGAATTGACACAAATTGGCCTAGTAATATTTTCGTTGACCTCGTTTCACTTCAGCCATAGGCTACAAACTGCACAGAGCTCCTGCCCAGCTAACTGGACGTCCCGTTGTAAGATCATACATTACTACATGGAAAGAACGTAAAAATCTCGATAATCAGATGACTTAATCAGCAGGATAGTAGTTACACGAGTACATTAGACCTACTGACGTTACAAACGTAATATTTTCATTGACGCGAGCAGTAGGCTACTCGTTTCACTTCAGCAATAACGTTATAGCCTACGAACTGCACAGAGCTCCTGCCCAGCTAACTGGACGTCCTGTTGTAAGATCGCATATTACCACTACAATAATGTATGTAACTCCTAATCAGATGACCTATTCAGCAGGAGAATATACTTACTGACTAAAACGAGTACTTTCCTTGCAAGCAGCACTCCTTTCACTACAGCATAGCCTGAACTGCCCACGACGGGCTACAAACTTTTCAGCTAGTTTCTAACTGGACATCTTGACAAAAAATGCACGAGGGTACAAGTTGTAAAACCTTTGTTTGTGTGCAAATTAATAACTTCTGTTGCTTACAATGCTAAAAACGAACCTAATGCAATGTTTAGCTTAGTCTACGACATTAACGTGCGAGTATTACAGCTAGCTAACTGGGCTACGTGTTGCAAACTCAAGTAAATGACAAAACTTACCACTCTGAAGTAGTCATTTCCAATCTATGGGCGACTGGTTGCTGCTCTATTTCAGATTCTTCCTCTGATTCAGGCTCAAATATGCTGTTCAACACCTATGTCTCCATAGTATTTCCACCTTGGCTGTTTCAGTGAGTGCTGTCGGCCATGTTTGCGTCTTTGCTCCGGAGCTTCGCTCGTTGTAAACCAACCAATCAGCACGCAGGTCATCTAAATATTCAGGAGCATACCATAAAAGGAAGAAAACATCTCGTTTCATTCTAGGGCTTTTAACCAGGCTTGCATTAGGGCGCATAGAACAGCACATATGCCATTTTCAGCCCAACCAATGTTACACACCCTATTCAGAGACCTTAAGGACCAGCACAAAATACCCTATATCATCATTCTATCACCCCTTTAAAAATATAGGAGTTATAATAGACCAGGACCTATCACTAAATAATCACATCAAATTGATCAATTAATAATGAATTATGAGCCTGAGCCAGTCACCTAGCTAGCTGAGTGGAATGCGCTTCAATCGGCATATATGTGCTTCATGTAAACAAATTATTGAAGACTTCAAGACTCACCAGTTCCATTACACAAAGGCAAAGACAACTCTTCATATTTTTGTCCATTTTTCAAATCACAGTGAGTGCAGCCTACAGTATGTCAAAGTGCCCTGGCTCTCACAGTTTATAACTGGTCAGTATGTCAAAGTGCCCTGGCTCTCACAGTTTAACTGGTCAGTAGTGGGAACCGGATAAATCTGCAATCTCCTCTAACCTCGTCTTTGTTGCTTATATTAATTATCATCAACAACAAGCCAGCTGGAATCTGCCACTCGTTTTCTCTCCCTCTCGTGTGTGCTCAGACCCGCTCTCAATTAAATGGAGTAGCATAAGTTCAAGTTAGATCTTAATGGAGAGGACCCAAAAAGTGTCATCTTTATGTAACTGTTGCTGTTGGTGCATTTTGACATTGTAAATGTTCTCTAACAAGAGTGAAAAGCAGTTTGCAGTAAAGCTACTATTTATTGGCTAAATGTTGGTCCATCTGTCTCTTGGTGCCCTACGCACAGTGGTGGTAGCGGCAGCACTGATCACTGTCCTTTAGGCAACTTTTTTACCTGAAACATTTCGCCTAAAGTCTCCTTGCGGTTCCTCTCCATCCACAGAGCAAAATAAACTCGGCGGTTTTAGGTTTTGCGGCTTCCGTTATGTGACAACCCCTCACAAAGAAAATAGGTAAACACTATTGCGTTAATATTTTGTAACGCATTATGTATTTCAAAATGAATCGCGGCGATTAATCTGGCGCCCAGGGAGCAACACACCTTCACTTTGACCTCTGAGACCTACAGTATTTCATAATTGTATTTCATAATTGTTACAAACTTATAGTTGTATAATTTAAGACCTGTAGTACAAACTTATAGTTGTTTAATTTAAGAGCTGTAGTACACAATTAGAGTACAAACTTATAGTTGTATAATTAGTGTGCTTGCTTTAGCAAATTCAGCAATTTTATTGAAAACTAAACAACATTTTCACAGGTCACAAACTTTTTGCAATCTTCACGAAACGTACATCATCTTCAGACCAAGCCTCGCAAAAGTTGCAAAAGCTGACGAGCTGACCGCTGTCAAAGAGCCGTCATAGTGACACATGTCAGGACTTCACACACACACACACACACACACACAGAAAGAGTTTCAATATGCACAAAATTTAGTCTACACATCCACTTTTGTCATACAAATTTAACTTTCAAAAACATACATTTTTATACATTGATTAACAATGTAAGACAGAATACATATTCTTAAAGTTAATATAAATCACATAGAAAATTGATTTGTCAACTCAGATTTACATCTTAATGCTCAAAAAATTGTAAAACGGCATTTCTGCCAAAGATGTCCTGATTTCACCCGCTACCCACTTATTTAGAACATCCTTCCATCATCTCAGCCAAATGATGCTCCCTCGGAAGAGGATTGTACTCATTTAAAAAAATACACTTATTTTAAATTGTATGATTTTGCAATTTCCATTTTACCAAACATTTCATTTATCACAATGTGTGATTTATTCCATCTTATTTCTTTTTATCTGACTTCCCTGAGAGAGCATTTATGACTCCATCTACACATTTACCCGCTCGAGTTCACTCTGCTGCAACTTCTTCCTTTCCTTTCTCATACCCTTCTTCATGAGCCTGTGTTCTTGCCTTTGTCAATGTTCTATCCAGTTCCTCATTAAACTCCTTCTCTGCTTGTTTCCTGGCTGCCAACTCCGTCCCTCTCTTCAGAAGATCTTTCTCTTTCTCATGCACCTCTTTTAAGAACTCCATGTTTCGGTAACACTCCATAATAAGGTGCCATAATAAATAGTAAACTAGTAATTACCTAACCCTTTGTTAATATTTGTTAATTGTTACTAACATATCTATTTGGCACAAGTTAATAGTTTTTTAATCATTAATTAAATATTAGTTGTTTGCATAAAATCTGTATGTTAATGTTTTAGCAAATCTATGAACTAATATTGTATTAATATGTGTTAATAGTTAACTAAATGTCTTTTTGGCACTAATTAACAGTTATTTCTTGCATCATTTAAATGTTAAATGTTTATTTGCAAACTATATGTTAATAGAAAACTTAATGACTTATTATTATTTAACTAATTGTTATTAAACTGTGCTTCTGCCTATCCCAATATGAACCGCTCTCCATAGCACCCTTACAATAGATAGAAATTCAAGAAAAAAACACGGAGCTACCTTGACATGCTGCCACTGTTGTCGGCGCCGGAACCGCTTGCAATAGTTGCAAAGTTGGTTAAGCTTAATTAATATATTAGTAGTATATAGCTATAAGTGTGGGGCCCCTTATAATAAAGCTGGTTAAGATGAATTAATATATTAGTAATAACTCAGTATGGTGGACCCTTATAATAAAGTTGGTTAAGCTTAATTAATACATTAGTAGTATATAGCTATCAGTGTGGAGCCCCTTATAATAAAGTTGGTTAAGCTTAATTAATATATTAGTAATATATAACTATCAGTATGGGGGACCCTTATAATAAAGTTGGTTAAGCTTTATTAATATATTAGTAATATATAACTAGTCAGACGGTGAAGGGACTGAGACCAAAACTGGCTTATCACATTTATTCCTTTAGGAAAAGTTAAAACAAAACAACAAGTTGAATGGGCTATATTACATGCAGCATTCCTATACCATCACTGTCAGCCCTACTAGCAAGGGAGACATGCGACATGGAATGTTCAGGTGCACAGAACGACAGTTTATTAATATTCTGAGACTCACTAAACACTCACAGACGTAGACCATACGGAGGTAATGCATAAACATAATGCTAAACTAAATGTACATTCATTTCCTGCTACACTGAATGCATGGAAAGTTTACAGCTAGTCACGTTAGACTCAGTGTGTATGAACTCGTGGTCATAATGAAAACATTAATAAACGTTCTCTAAGTTGCTAGAATTGCACCCCAATCTTAACAATACATGTAAAGTAACATAATACAGGTGGTATATCAAAGTTTTCAACTTAAACAACATTTTACAGTTACAACAAAGTGGGGAGAGCTTTATACACGGGTTTCCCGTTTACCAACAAAACTAGATGCGCGCGCAGCCGTGAGGCAGAAGACGCTTGGTGGTCGTCCACAACGTTATAAACTTAACCTAAATAGTTGGCTGCTGTAAGCTACAATCGGATTTTTTTGTATACCCCTGTTGTCTCAATTATATTAACATCTCATTTCAGACTATATTTCAAAGTTTGACGTTCATTTGGATTATTAATATAACATCGTATTTTGTCATTTTTGGCGAAGACATGCATTCCGTTAGGGATATTGAACATATTTAACATTCTCTAACCATCGTGATTTGGAATTGGTGCGGTTTTCAGCACAAAAACTCATTTTATTCTTTTGCATTGCTCTATGCTGTTCTATGGTGCTTTCTGCCTCTTGGTTGCGCACGTATGTTTTCGTGACGTTCCATAGAAATCCATGTATACAGTCAACCTACGCAATGCAAAGAATACCGCTTCTGATCGGCTATGGCAACAATACAAGGACAAAACGCAGCAGAGCTGCAGTATAGCGTTTCTCCAAAGGGAGCTCCAAAACACCAATCTCACTAAAGCTGCTTAATTACGGCGAAAATAACATACAAACACTAAACTACATTTCTAACTCTGTTACACCCCCCTCCCCTGAATTTCACCAAATTCAAGCAGCAACCAAATAGTACTTCCAAAGGCAAAGAGTACACTACTTTCAAACACTAGACAGAGGGTCACCAATTACAGGTCAGCCAACCACAGAGGTATCCAATAAGGATGAAGTGGAAGAAGAGGAGCGCAAACTCTCACACAACCAACCACTGGCAGTAGGGTGCCTTGTACACCCCACAAGACCATAAAGCCATAAACCATAAATTCCATAAATTATCCACAAAGCTAATCAGAAAAGCTAGATACATAATAATATGTCATTAACTTTTATATTAGCATATAGTTTGTAAATAAACATTTAACATTTAAATGATGTAAGAAATAACTGTTAATTAGTGCCAAAAATATATTTAGTTAACTATTAATATATATTAATACAATATTAGTTAATAGATTTGTTAAAACATTAACATACAGATTTTATGCAAACAACTAATATTTAATTAATGATGAAAAAACTATTAACTTGTGCCAAATAGATATTTTAGTAACAATTAACAAATATTAACAAAGGGTTAGGTAATTACTGGTTTGCTATTTATTATGGCACCTTATTTTGGAGTGTTACCCATGTTTCTTCACTGGCTCTGGCTTCTTTCTCTATCTGTTCTTTAAACTGCTCTCTCTGCTTCCTGAGCTGCTCTTCCATTTCTGCTTTCTGTTGTGCTGCTTTCCTCTCCTCTTCTTTCAACTTTGCAGCTCCTGCTCAATCTCTCTCATCTCATCTTCTTTGTCTTTCATTTTTACCGCTGCATCCTGCTCTATTTTCCTCCTTTCTTCTCCTTCTCCTTCTTCTTTCCTTCTCAGTTCATCCTCAGCACCTCTTTGCTGCTTTTCCACCTGCCTTTGCTTCTCATACCTCTCTTGCTCCTGTCTATGTTGTTCCTGTTTTTCTAACCACATGTTCTCATTTATTTCAACTCGTCTTTTCAACTCTTCTTGTTCCTCCTCTTTTCTTTTTTTCTCTTCTTCATGCGTCCGTTGACATTCCTCCTCATGCTTTCTTTTCTGTTCTTCCAGATCTTTCACTCTACCTTCCTCTGCATTTTTTATCTTTTCCTCCAAATCTTTGCGTTTCTTCTCCTCTTCTTTCACTCGGTCTTCATATTCTTGCTGTTTCTTCTCCTCTTTTTTGACTCGGTCTTCATATTCTTGCTGTTTCTTCTCCTCTTTTTTGACTCGTTCTTCATATTCTTGCTGTTTCCTTTTCTTCTCTTATTCTGCTCGTCTCTTCATTTTTTGTTTTTCATTTTCAAAATTCTCTTTTCCTTTTCTTTGTCTTTCTTTCTCACTCTTTTTCTCGCTCTTTCTCCTTTATGTTCCTGCATTCCTCCTCTTCCTCTGTTCTTGTTGCATCTTCCTCTCCCACTCCTTTTGTTGTCTTTTGTTGTTCCAGTTGTATTTCCTCAATCCTGTGTTGTATCCAGTCTTCATTCTGCTCTTCCAGTGCACAGTATTTACATCTCCTTCTTCTCTTACTCTCCTCTATCTCCAGGACTATGCGCAAATCACGTCAGTCTTCTAGACCTACATGATACATGAATTATAAATCTTTAAGATCAAACAAATAGTTATAAAACTAATATCAAGCAATGTCTGTATCATACATTTTATTTATGAATAGGATTTCCAAAGATATATATTTTGAAATGTCAATATTGTTGGAAATACTTTATCTGAATAATTTAGAACTAATATTGTCTATATTATCTTCTGCATCTTCTCCCAGACTCTGAACTTCAGGTTGGTGAGGTGTTTTGACTCATCGATCAGAGCTCCTGAAACCCTCTAAGGATCCTCTGTAATGTGCACTGGGCTCTGGAATAACATTCAGGAATCAGTTTTACTGTGGGTTTGAGTTCAGAACCACAGAGAAGAGAGGCAGGCTGATTACTCACCTTTCCACTATGTTCTTGTAGTTCTGGAAATAAGAAATGAAGGAATATATTATATCAAAGGTATTCTAAGCGATGTTACGCGGGTTCTAAGCAAAAACATTTTGTCACATACAGCAAACATCTCCTCACCATCCGCTAGCTGCCTGTCCCATGAAAACACTGTAAAAAAAAAAAAAAAAAAACGCGGTCTCTGTAGACAGCCCAGGCTCCAAAAATTAATGGTGCAGCCTGGACCATTAAATATATCAAACTTTTCCAGCCATTTGCCATGAGATGCGGGTTTAGGGTTTAGGAGAGTTTCAATTGCACGGGAGGTAGGGGGAGGGAGGGGTGAGCTAGCTCTCTGTTTTGTTTGAATGTCAACAGAAGTGACGTTACCCAACATTGCTTCGAGCACCTTTAATTATGAATAATATATATATATATATATATATATATATATATATATATATATATATATATATATATACTATATTATTGATATAATTACAATAATGTACAATAACACCACCCCTCCCACATTGGCTCAGAGCCAAAATTCAGTGAGCGTGTCAAAATGGATAAATGAAGTGCATGCAGAAGTTGCGGCAGGTAAAGACCAAATTGACCAGGTAAAGTCAATTGTGCCGAAATGTGCTGTAACCGACATGTAGGCTACAGTGTAGAAGCTTACGTTAGGTTCTTCTAGCAGAGCCTCCTCTTGGACAAGTGCTTGTATTTATACTTGAATATGGAGATTGTAAGTGCCACAGAGCAGTGTAAGTAAACTGTAAAGACTGTACTAACTAACTCTCTCTGACTCATCCGTGGTCCGATTGACCAGCCGCCCTCGGACCACCGATGAGTCAGAGAGAGTTAGTTAGTACAGTCTTTACAGTTTACTTACACTGCTCTGTGGCACTTAGTTCAATACACATATTTAAGGGTACTGGCAGGATTGTATATTAGTGAGTGTGCCTGACCCATTATAGTGGGCCGTTACCCCTTTTTTAGTCAACCCTTGCATCCACTCTGTTTTTTTCCCGGATTTTTTCTGAAGTTGAAGACTTCAGATTTTCATGCACTGTAATAACTGAAAACTGTACAAATGGTACTCTGTATGGGGTTTAAATCTGACCTGGCCTCTAATCATGCTCATCATTTATTTTAATTAGTCATTGAATCGTTGTTGCTGATGCAAAGTGGACCATATATTACTGAACATCAACAAGTAAACTAGGATATCTTTATGGAAAAGTTTTGAACATTTACTTTATAACTATCCTTTATCTGGGTGACCATAAGGTTATATTGGGATGTCATTAACAGGGGGGTCAGCATATTTGAATGCCTTGCCAGGTAGAGAAAGTCTGTTGCTGTCAGACATTGTCTACAAAACTCACTGATAGATTTCATACTCTGTTGAAAAAAAGGATTTTTAGTATTTTCTAAATACAAAATACAGTATTTTATTTTGATACATGGCATGGCTACTGTATTTTGAAGTTTATTTTGATACATTTATTAGTCAGGTAATTGATATTTTATTTCCAAATTATTTTGATGTATTTTTGCCCATCCCTGCCTACCTGTTAATGTGTTACGACCTTGGACTGTTTATTTGACTAGATTCTCTCACGGCCTGCCTACATGTGTGTGTGCGATCTCGGACTGCTCATTGGATTACAGATTACAGATTCTCTCATCGGTCACCTCATCGGTAAGGACCTCAGAACTCGGTTTCTTGGATTAATTGACTGCCTGTCTGCCCTGTGTAACGGCCCCAGACTGTTTCGGAGTACACTTACTCCACTCACTCCACTCTTCTCATGGGATTACTGAACTGACTTTCTGTTGATGTGACTGTGTTTTTTAATACTTTTTTTCCCGAGTCTGCTTTGGGGTCCATAGGCCAATAGGGCGTGACAAAATAATTCCGCCAGGATAGACTCCGCGGACCTGGATACCGTAAAAGGTCACCGTCGAGAAGAAAGAGCTCATGCCCATATTGTATGCTATTTCCCTGCTGACTGGGAGGGCACGGAATTGGGCAGCAACTGTTTGGGATGCGAGATCTCCTTGTTGTTCCACCTTCAAATTGTTCTCTGATGAGATGCTTCAAATTAAGTAAGTATACTCTTTTGATCCCGTGAGGGAAATTTTGTCTCTGCATTTATCCCAATCCGTGAATTAGTGAAACACACTCAGCACACAGTGTACACACAGTGAGGTGAAGCACACACTAATCCCGGCGCAGTGAGCTGCCTGCAACAATGTTCAGCGGCGCTCGGGGAGCAGTGAGGGGTTAGGTGCCTTGCTCAAGGGCACTTCAGCCGTGCCTACTGGTCGGGGCTCGAACCGGCAACCCTCCGGTTACAAGTCCGAAGCGCTAACCAGTAGGCCACGGCTGCCCCATTGTTCTCTGAAGAGATGCTTAAAGTTTTCGATAGGTCACTCAGGGGAAAGGCGGCGGCTAGGGAATTAATGATCCTTAAACAGGGAAGCCTGTACATGATGTTTGTGTTTGTGCTCTGCCCTCTTGTGGCCACAGTAGACTGTGTGATGCTTTTTTTATCATGGACTATATGATGGACACTGTTATGTTACTGTTGACAAACTTTCTTCTGCCGAGCTAACACCCTTGATTGCCATATAGACCTAGCCGGTCAGGCCGATTCTCGTCTGAGGAGGAGAGGACTGTGGAGAGATTACAGGTGGCATTCCTCTGCCCTTCACTCCCACAGCGCCTGAGCCTAAACCCAAACCTATGCAGGTCGGCCGGACTCGGATTTCACCAGAGGAGACGAAACAACGCAGAGAGACAAATTCCTGCTTTTACTGTGGCAAGACTGGGCATTTTGCCTCTCACTGTCCAGTAAAAGAGACCAGGGATACGGGGGGGTGTGGCAAGGCAACTTTTCCCTCAAAAAGGAGCCATCATTTATATTGGGCTGGTTTTACTCATCACACTCATTCAGGATGGTTTGTAAAATGATGAGTGTGGGTGGCATGAGCGAAAAAAAGGTTTTTATCATTAAAGGCACAATGTGTCTTTTTTGTGAACTTTTGAAGTGTAATGCATTCAAAAATCAACTATACATATCAATAGAATGTGAAGAAATAACACTACTGACATTTTCTAATCGAAGAATATGCATAGCATTGCAGAGATCTTCTCCAGAATTAGCGTGCTAACCGACTAGCCCCGGGTCGTCCAGTCTTGCAATACCAGTTTATGTCTGAGGTGGCGACAGGGAGTAACATACCGGCCAAACCGTCTTCAGTGCAGCCCAGAGCAGTCGAGAAAGAGACGACGCAATTACGCACGCTCTGCTCCCACCCCCTCCTGCTCCTCCCCTCCCCCACGGAGTTAAAGTTCTACAATGAAGTGTACTGCGAGAATGGCCGAAAGTTCTAGGAAGAGACCGAAGAGACCTCCATCGCCTCCAGCTAAAAAAAACTCGATCTGAGGCGAAAAGAATATCAGATGGGAAGCAAGCAAATACACGTTAATCTAGGGAGTGCTTTCCACCGATGGAGACAGCTTGGATAGCAAGGAGATGCAAATACACGTTAATCTAGGGAGTGCTTTCCACCGATGGAGACAGCTTGGATAGCAAGGAGATGCAAATACACGTTAATCTAGGGAGTGCTGTCCACCGATGGAGACAGTTTGGATAGCAAGGAGATGCAAATACACGTTAATCTAGGGAGTGCTGTCCACCGATGGAGACAGCTTGGATAGCAAGGAGATGCAAATACACGTTAATCTAGGGAGTGCTTTCCACCGATGGAGACAGCTTGGATAGCAAGGAGATGCAGTTCGATTCTGAACTTGCGACATTTCTTCTTGACTGGTAAGTAAACATCTGTTAAACATAATTCATAATTTTGATTAAGCAAAGGAGATATTGTAGAATTTGCTCTCGAGCCACTAGGTAATGTTTGTCAGCTGAAGATCGCGGTAAATTGACTTCGTTCGACCGCCATTGCTAACGTTACCAACCTAGCGATAGCGTCCTTGCCATAGACTGTATATATAGAACTGGACAGTGTGGCTGCATTCTGCAGTGTTCTATGGAATTGAAGCCGCCGAGGCGACGCCATCTTGGAAAATTTGGAGCCAATTTGAAGTGCGGCTGCGCAGCAGAAGTTGAAGCATGCGCAGTGAAGAGGAGTCGCGGTCAGGCACGCCCACTCAGTTGCCACTCAGCGAGTTAAACACGCCCCTTGTCAAGTGAAACCCGCCCCCTTCTCCTTTCCACAACGCAGGTCGACTCGGCGCCGAAGGCTAGCTGGCTGGATGAATTTTGTGGCTGTGAGTTAGGCTAGTCCTTAAAAGGACCATTGGAACATCTGCTGAGGTTCGCTGCCATCTTGCTGATCTGGTCTTCGGCCTTCTTCTCCATCTTGATCTGGCGTAGATCTTCGCGCCCCGGGAGGGGCCCATCCCACTTCTGACACCAATGTAGCGATCTCACCCTCAGACAAGATTCACCTTTGGCCAGGACGGCCATTTATTGGAACAGGATGACTCAAACACAATCAGACATACTAGGACTCATACGGATATCAACACGGGGATAAACACATGAGGTACAACCAAAGAGACTAACACGCTAACAAATACACAACATGGTAAACCCAACTACAACTATTATAATCGACATTACACCTTATAGCATTCACTCGCACTGCATTCTGGGAGACAATCATTCAACATTAGACATGAACATCCACCGACGCTACATTACATTACATTTGGCTGACACATTTTTAGCCAAAGCGACTTACAACATGGTAAACAGTTTAAAGCTCTTTTAAACAATCCTCTCAACAATTCTAGAATAATTTCAATAGATTAAAAACGGTCGAGTACAATAAGAAGTGTATCAGTGAGTGCTGTTTCTATACAGTCAAGTGTCAGTTGTAGTCAGGTGGTAAGTGCTAGACTTTAGTTTGGTTATGCATTCCTTTAAAATACTGTAATCTATAGTGGCAGAATCTGCTACACTGCCTTACTTACTGCATCAAGAATCCTCCAGTTCAGGACATCTATATGCTCTTTCACTACCAACACACCAACAGACGCACCAACACCAGCTGCAGAAGGGTCACATGGACACTGGGGGGCGCCATTTCACCACACACCTCTTTGTGAGCAACACATACAGTCCATTACGTGTAAGTGCAGTGGTTTACAAAATATGAATTAAATATTAACATGCTGGAAGGTGCTCAAATTTCTTACTATTTCTGCGACTAAAGCCTTTAGGGTTTTTTTTATTAATAGGAAGTGTCACGTTTTGCTTCAGATAAACCGCATCATTTTTAAGTATAGTTAAGTCACTTTGTTAGTAACAGATTTTAAGACGACAGCAGTTGACAATAGAGGCAGTTAGGAGTTGACAATACAATACAAATACTTACCTGGCAGGGGGGATACCATGATCAAGAAGGTGGTTCACATTTGACGAGGCTCTGCCATTGCACTTTGGCGGTAGCTGACCCAAACTAATTCCCCAAATGTGGGAATCTCGACTGCATAATTTGTGGTAGTGGGGGACTGCGTTTGCAGCCGTGGCCTACTGGTTAGCGCTTTGGACTTGCAACCGGAGGGTTGCCGGTTCGAACCCCGACCAGTAGGCACGGCTGACGTGCCCTTGAGCAAGGCACCTAACCCCTTACTGCTCCCCGAGCGCTGCTGTTGTAGCAGGCAGTTCACTGCACCGGGATTAGTGTGTGCTTCACCTCACTGTGTGTTCACTGTGTGCTGAGTGTGTTTCACTAATTTATGGATTGGGATAAATGCAAATTTCCCATACGGGATCAAAAGAGTATATATACTTACTTATACAAAAACGTTAGATAAAATCATGTAACACATAAAATGTTAGATAAAAGAAAACTTACATTAGAGGTCAAATAGTAAATAAGAATACTAAACACTAAAACATGAGATAAAGACAAAATAATAAATAAAACAAAGAAATGTTTAAAAAAGTTAAATAGATAAATAATCATAAAAATAGCTAATCAAATACTGAATACTAAAAAGATCTTGCAGATGGGTGTGGACGCTCACCTGGTAACCTGGATTACAGATTACCTGACCGAGCGACCACAGTTCGTCAGACTGAAGAACTGCCTCTCTGACACTGTGATCAGCAGCACCGGAGCGCCACAGGGAACTGTGCTCTCTCCAGTCCTGTTCACCCTGTACACATCTGACTTCTGCTACAACACCGAGTCATGCCACATGCAGAAGTTTTCTGACGATACTGCAATTGTGGGGTGTATCAGGAACGGGCAGGAGGAGGAGTACAGGAGCCTGGTGGAGGACTTTGTGCAATGGTGCAAACTCAATCATCTTCAACTCAACACTTCAAAGACCAAGGAGATGGTGGTGGATTTCCGCAGGTCTAAGTCCACTCTGCTACTAGTCTTCATTGATGGGGTCAATGTGGAGGTGGTAAGCACCTACAAGTATCTGCGTCTCCACCTTGACAATAAACTGGACTGGTCAGCCAACACTGATGCACTCTACAAGAAAGGACAGAGCAGGCTGTACTTCCTGAGGAGGCTGCGGTCCTTCAATGTGTGCAGCAAGCTCCTCAGGATGTTCTACCAGTCTGTTGTGGCCAGCGTCCTCTTCTATGCAGTGGTATGTTGGGGAGGAAGCACAAAGAAGAAGGATGCGGGGCGACTTGACAGGCTGGTAAGGAAGACTGGCTCTGTAGTGGGAGCTGAACGAGTGCATCACTTCAATATCTGACAAAAGGACCCTAAACAAACTGATCAACATCTTGGACAATGAATGTCATCCACTCTACAGCACTATTAAAAACCAAAAGAGCTTGATCAGCTGGAGACTTCGCTCACTGCCATGCACAACTGAAAGGCTGAGGAAGTCATTTGTTCCCAGGGCCATTGAACTGTTTAATGCTTCACTAAAGGGAAGAGGGGAGATAGACTTCTCTGCTTAGTCTGTCTGCCTCTCCACCCTCTCCATGTTTGAGTACTGACTGCCCACTACTGCTTTACTACTGTTTTACTAATGTACACAGCCTAATGTTTTCACTACTGTTTTACTGCTACACTGTTTTTCATGCTATTTTAGCACACATGATCAATGGCTGCGGTCAGGCTTCTGCTACAATACTGAATGAATGAATGGCTATAACCCTATTACCTCAACCTGTTCTTGCACTGAAATAGTTTTTTATATTACCTTGTCTACATTATACTTTACTCTCCTATTTGTCCATATTATTTATGCTGGTCTCTAGACCTTACTCTTGCACTGTTGCACTGTTGGACTAATGTTGGACTACTTTTTGCACCTTCACCATCTATCTAGCTGTATGTATGTGACATGTATGCATGTATGTATAGTAACACAGGGCGAGTAACACAGAAAAACGACCAAAAAAACAAGACAGGAAACCAAGGAAGACGAGGAGAGGACAGAAGAAACGGACTGGAGATGGGGCCAGTGACACGGCAACAGGCCAGAGTCCGGTCATGGACCTGTCTGATAAGGTGTTTACCCCTCAACATCTCTCGGCCCTGAGTAAGGGATTGAGCTTTGTTCCAACTGGTCATACAAACTCTTTTGAAATTCTTTCAGTAGCAGCAACTGGAATCCATGCATTTCCACAGAATTATTTTTGGAATCTGATCCCTTAATATACCTGTTCATTCTTACTCGTCGCTCGACTTATCGTGACTAAATTCAAGATGGCTGCAAACGCTAAACTTTGTGAAGATACTGTCTGTATAAATCGTCTTGTAAGTAAACTACCAGTGCTTTTTCAAAGTTCTCAATGTCTCGTTTTAAATGTCAGGGCCCTCGGAAGTCTACCAATGAAGTGTGGAGATACATTGAGCCTCGTAAATGGTGTAAAACAGTGATTTATTTGCATGGCTAGCCCGATGCCGAAGCACCACCATTGAAAAAGCTGTTGGTAGCATCGGCTACTAGCGCCAGATTTTGGAGTGCAGGGGACAAGCCGAGATGGGCTATGAGACATACGTTCACACTCGGTATCATGTTTCAACACACTTTAGGTCAATATTACACCGGAATTCTCCTCTAAGTCCGCTTGATACTGTAAGCCATTGGTTCCCAAAGGAGATTTTATTTGGGTCGCCAGCATAGCCTAGTGACAATTTATGTTGTGTAATAGGCCTAGCATAGGGCCTACCTTATATAGCTTATAGTTTGTTAACAGTCACGGTTTTGTCATAACTCCCTCCAATATTTCTATCGGGCGCCTAATGGACTAGGCTGGGTGAACTCAGCCTGATCTGCCGGCGATTCCTTTTCGATTTCTTAAAAGATTGAGCTTGGTCTGGACTAACCATGGACCTCATAGTTGCAAAATGCAAGGGAACATGAATCAGCATATTATTTGCACAAACAATAACGGACAGTAGCTCTTCAACTTGGCCCGTTAAAATGTGTATGAACAGTCTAGCAACGCATTTCATGAAGGCCCTTTTGGACATGTCAGTTATTTGCACCACTGGGTAAAACGGCATTTTGTTTTAGACTACTGGTATTTAATTTGTGCATTGACAATAAAGCTGAATATCATATGAACTAGATGACTAAACTTATGCATATGTAGAAGAAGAAACATTCACAAAAATCCATGACATGACCTCTCTTCTTGATAGCTGTTGAAAACTGCATGGAACTGGCAGGGATTGTTTTGTTTAATAATAAATAAATAAATAAATACATTATGCTGCTACCTTCTGCTTTTCCCAAATACAATGTAGCCTACAGGTGTACCTTTCATCAGTCCAGTTGCAATGGATGGACTGTGATGAACTGCCCTACTTGTGATTGTTTAGATATTTTAAAGGTTTTATAACAATGCTACAAATCTATTCACCTTTGCAGCGCCAGTAGGCTACTTTCTGTGCGGCCCGCAAACACACATTCCAAACAAGCATACACAAAAGTTTCAAGAGTGGGGGATGGAGTAGAAGATGGAGACAAATTCATTAATATGATTTATTTTTGCGGAATGGATGTACAGGACTGAGTGGCGGTCATATTTTGTACCGCTATGCGGTATATCTAGTTTTAAAGAGGACAGAAATCCCCTTACAGTAATATCATCAGATATTTTAGATATTTAGATGATGTCTTGTGTGTTTTTAAGGGTCTCAAGATGAGCTGAATGAATTCACCATTCACCTCAACAGAATGAGTCCAGATTTAAAATTCACTGAAGAATCTGACTCCAAACGTGTGCATTTCTTGTGGATCAGGCTAGAAGATGGAAGACTGACCACAACCCTCTATTGAAAAGAGACTGATCGCAATTCAATTCATTCCTTCTGGCAAGCAGCTCCCATCCCATTGCCCTAAAAAACAGCCTACCTAACAGCCAATTCTATAGACTTAGACAGATTTGCCACTCAACTGAAGAGTATAAGGAGAATGCAATAGATAGATAGATAGATACTTTATTGACCCCCACGAGAAATTCAAGAAATAGTTAGATATGATATGAAATATGAAATATATATGAAACAAAGATTTCTGGCCAGGGGTTTTCCCACTAAGAGAGTATTGAAGAGGCATATAATATCGCCCTCTCCACACCACGGCCACACCTTTTGAAAAAGAGTGTTAAAAAGGATAAAAAGTTTTCGGTTTCCTGCATAACTTCTTTTACTCCCAGATCCTTCGTAAATAAAAACACCATAATAAAATATTGGCATCTAATATCTGATGATCCTTCCCTTCAGGATAAATTTAAGGATCCACCATTGTTTGTGTCCAGGCGGGGCCCTAACCTCCGTAATAAGGTGGTCAAAGCATGTATAAGATCAGCCCCTACCCAAACACTCTTAGCACCCCTCAGGGATGGCAACTATCCCTGTGGCAACTGTGCCCAATGTAATAATGAACACAAGACCTATCACTTTAAACATCCCAGGTCTGGTAAAAGTTACAATGTGAAGGGCTTCATTACATGTAAAACTAAGAATGTTATCTACATTTTAATGTCCCTGTGATATGATGTGGGAAAGACCACACGTAGTTTAAAACAGAGGGTCAGTGAGTATAAAAGCTCTATCAGACGTGCCGATCCAAACTACCCTGCGAGTATAAAAGCTCTATCAGACGTGCGAACTACCCTGTTGCCTGTCACTTTACAGAGTGCTCATACCCTCCACTGTCAGGGAATTGAGCAAGTTAAATTGCCTAGAGGTGGCAACATTGATAAAGTGTTATGCCAAAGGGAAATATATTGGATTTCCCTTATATAAATATAAATATATTTGGATGCCTTACATCCTAAAGGTTTACAGTAAATGTGGACTTCGATATGAGTGTCATGTTTTGGTGAGTCTTGAAAACGGCAGTTTATGAAGATTTTTCTGATGTCCATGCAGTTTTCTTGCACTTGTGCAGTATGTATGTATGTGTATGTATGTATGTATGTCAAGTCAAGTCAGATTTATTTTTAAAGCGCATTTAACATGCACATAGTACAATCCAAAGCGCTCCACAAACAAGACACATAACAACAAGACAAACGATGCCGGATGGAGCGGCGTCGTCGCCAGCGTGCCCATGACATCAAGACAAGACAAATACATTTAAAAAATAACAATTACAAAAAATGCCGGACGGAGCGGCGTAGTCGCCAGCGTACCCGTGACACCAAGACATACAAGACAGACAACAAAACAAATAAACAAAAAAAGAAAATATATTTTAAAAGGGGAAAAAGTGATGTTAAAATTAGTCCAATTTCCAAACCAGCTGAAAATGTCCAAGGGCAATGATGATCCGTGAAAACTGCGCACAGAGCTGTGTCTTTACAACCGATGCAATGCCAACAAAGTTCTTTAGCAACTGACCAACCCGGTGAATTCACTGGCAGTCTGGAGATAACGATAACGTTAGAAGCTAGGCCTGCTAGACTGCAGTCTGGAGATGATGGAAGCACAGTCCAAAGTACTGAGCGATCGTGTAGATCCGCAATTCGGTGGACTTAACAGTGACCGTTTGTTGCTCCTTGAGAATGCAGCTCTTCACCGTTAACGTTAGTCTGCAGTTGGCAAGGCAGCTCGCAGGTCAGCAACAGCTCGGCGGCCACGGCAGATCTTTCGCAGAGTAGCCTCGGTCCAGCTGTCCCGAGAGATCCCCTCGACCAGACAGTGAAGTGCTGCACCGCTCACGGATAGATGGAAGGATGTCCGATGCCCAGCTAGGGCAAAAGCTAGCCATAGCAAGCTCCCAATGGACAAATGTCAACGACATCAGCTGACTTAGGAGTAAAAAGGACTAAGAGTAACACGAAAACTATCAAAAATAGCGTAAATAAATAGGGAAAACATTTAACTAGACAAGCCAATACAAAAAAATAAACATGACATTACATAAAATTACGAACATTACATAAAAACAAACAAAAACATGATGCCAGACGGAGCGGCGTGTCTCGCCAGCGTCCCCGTAACCTAGCAACTGTATGTATGTATGTATGTATATCTATGTCTATGTATGTATGTATGAATGTGCCTGTATGTATGTATGTGTGACGGTCTAGCTACGACCGCATATGACTGGTGAACTGTCAGCACTCGTCCTCTACACCTCAGCTGATATTTGTGCACACACACACACAACAACACACTCGTACATGGGCCATTGCTATGTGGCTAGCACTTTTAAGATGTGTAAGAAACAACACAACACGGAGCTATTAGCAATGGTGGCACATTTATTGTTTGTCTGAATTAGACACAAGTTTGAATGTTTGTCAACCGATAGCTACCGATAGCGTTCATGGCGTCCTCTCGTTCCAGCTTCTGAAGGTCCGGTGGCAAAGGAGGGCCGACTGGATCGCATGGACTGTTTATTGTTTCCAGGCGGTATTGGACCGTTCCATTAGGTTAATTGATTGTGGGATATTTCGAGACGGAACTGATCAAGCCGCATCGACGATTAGTCTTTCCACATGTAACCAAGTTTATTATTTAACAATGTATTTAGCTCATTCTGCTAGTGACAAATGATATAGATTTATGCTTGTGGTCTAGGGTCTGTCTTGTCTATTGTGTGTTAATTGATTGTTTAGTGTTTACCTGTCTATGTTAAATGATGCTGGCCACCATGTATATGTTCCCCTCTGTCTAGTCTGATGTTAGTTTTTGTCTTATCTGGCCTATGTGATGTGTAGGGTACTGTGAGCACTATGACTGTTACAATGCTGCTGTATTTTGATTAGAAGCTAAAGCAGGTTTTTCATACTGGTTCAATCTCGCAAGATTAGATGCTAAAGCAGATATTTCATACTGGTTCAATATCGTAATTTTGGAAGATTATTAACATTTTTCTGTGCATTTTTCTATGGACTCTTCTGCTTGGTTGTTTGAGCCAAGCCGAATAATACATTTCTGTCCATCTTCACTACTGCCTCTGCTTCTTTGGCCACACCCACATTCGTTAATGGTAACTTCCGCTCGGTTCCATTACAGTATGTATGTATGTGTGCCTGTATGTATGTATGTGCCTGTATGTATGTATGTATGTATGTGCCTGTATATGTTTGTTGTTTTGGGGTATTTTCACCATGGGGTGTAAATATGTAAAATTCACTCTCAAAAGTTATGTGTCAAAATGACACATAGCTCAGGGACAACACAATTTTATGTCAATATTTTTTGCAGGTAGGCCTATAGCCTACATTACAATTTTTTTTTAGATAGCTGAGATCTGTTTTTCACTTGGCCAGCCACACAATTGTGTGTTGAAATTGACATGTGTTGATGTGTTGTCCCTAAGCACACACATTTTCAACACATCACTTAGTGTACACTCAGTGTTTGTATGCTCGGAGGATGGCCGTGTGACCGAAAGCTTGGCAAATAAACTTGCAAAGGAGTTTATTTTGAGATTTTCAGTTTTTGTTTGTCTGGCACTTTTTGATGGTGAGTGCGGTGTAACTCCTCCAAAAAAGAATGAGAAATGTAAAATTGCATGGCTGTTTTGCCGATAAGTCAAGCAGGCTACAATAGGGGTTCATGGCGAAACGCTTGAGAGAGCCTATCTATAGCTACCTTTTGGATTTTGGTTTTGATTTTTTGAGAGGTGGAAGTGTTAATGACAAGATATGTTCGTGTGAAATATGGTGATGATTGATCGCTGTTTTGGGACATTAAGTTATGCTAGGCGCCACTAATCTTTTCCACGTTAAGCGTTTTAGAACGTCCCGCATTCCTGGAATTCCTCGGTTCTGATGTCAAGAGGGACGGACCATACGTATCGGAGCCTATGCGCACCCCTTCCTCGGGAGGGATTTTACGGGTTTTTGTTTTTTATTTTGTTGAAACGGTACGCAGTAAAGATTGGGAAAGTGAACCGCATCCGTAGCCTACACATTTAACTGTTTTGACGGGAAAGGCTTCTCCTCTTTGTCCACGTCGTTATATCCCACTGGGGCTCGACTTTGCAATCGAAGACAAGGCATCTTCAGCGCGAAGACGCGTTTTTTCGTCTCCTCACACCAAAATCGCAAGTGAAGTTTGTTATTATGGCTTTAAAGAACAATAGTCTTTGGATTATAAAAGGATTTTGAGTCTTTGTGGCGTGTTTCTGCTTACGACGTGGATAAATCCGCTACACTGAGTTCTGAAGAAAAGCTGACTTCGGGACGGAATGTAAGGAGCTACGGTGAGTGGCTTGACAAAAGTTAACTTTTGACTGTCGAATAGGCTACATTTTGTCGTTAGTGGTGCGGCTTAACCCAACAGCATGTATGCCTGTTTAGGTTTGTAAACTTTTCGAGATCATTCTAAAAAGAAATCTGGCTGGCAAATCCGTGCGAAATACGGTCAAAAACAGAGCGAAGGCCGTTCTGGCGGCCCGCGCGTGCACGTAAAGCGTCGCGTAGCCCACCTTTCCTCGCCCTCATACAGAGCATTCCAAGGGGTCTCGCAACAGGGCTCGGGCAAGTCGCAGCTCGCAACGTCAACACTTTCCTTTTAACCACCGAGACACCTTAGTTTTGTAATGAAACACCCATAGCTTAAATCATATAGCCTATTGCTTATAATGCTGTGTTGACTTGATTGTAATTAGTTTGGTCTACTGATACCAAAACTAAATGCAGATCTTTAGGATGTACGCTACATACTTCAAATGTTAGGCTACAGTTGATTGTATGGCTACAATCTGACTGGTATCTATTGCAGCATGAGGGGGTTTACACACACACACACACACACACACACAGCCGCAGCCTACACAGATTTAATGAGGACATTATAGGCTATCGGTGGATATGAGCCGATCCAGTATCAGTGGATGTAACTCTTGTAACTCTTATCTAATTAATAGTGTTCTGGCTATGAAGGGGCTCAGGGCCTCATCTGTGACATGAAGGGTTCTCCGTGAGTTAGGGTTCTCCATAGGTCAGGGTTCTCCATGAGTTAGGGTTCTCCATGGGTCAGGGTTCTCCATGGGTCAGGGTTCTTCATTGGTCAGGGTTCTCCATGGGTTTGAGTTCTCCATTGGTCAGGGTTCTCCCTGGGTCAGGGTTCTCCATGGGTTTGAGTTCTCCATTGGTCAGGGTTCTCCATGGGTCAGGGTTCTCCATGGGCTAGAGTAAGGGTCTCATGGCGGTGGGCTCCATGGAGGAGCGTCAGCTGTTTATGCAGTTAGAGTTAGAGAGACAGCAATGGCCTACAGATGGGAGATGGGAACGTGTGTGTGTGTTTGTTTGTTTGTTTGTGTTAGTGTGCATCATGTCTGTGTGTGTGTGTGTGTGTGTGTGTGTTTGTTTGTTTGTGTTAGTGTGCATCATGTCTGTCTGTGTGTGTGTGTGTTAGTGAGCAGCTCTGAGAGAGAGAGAGAGAGAGAGTGTCTGTGTGTGCGTGTGTGTGTGTGTGTGTGAGAGAGAGAGAGTTTTTGTGTGTGTGTGTGTTTGTGTGTGTATGTGTGTGTGAGAGAGAGAGAGAGAGTATGTGTGTGTGAATGTGTGTGTGAGTGTGTGTGTGTGTGTGTGTGAGAGAGAGTGTGTTTGTGTGTATGTGTGTGTGAGTGTGAGAGAGAGAGAGTGTGTATGTGTGTGTGAGTGTGAGATAGAGAGAGAGTGTGTGTGTGTGTGTGAGTGTGAGAGAGAGAGATAGAGAGTGTTTGTGTGTGTGAGTGAGTGTGAGAGAGAGAGATAGAGAGTGTGTGTGTGAGTGTGTGAGTGTGAGAGAGAGAGAGAGTGTTTGTGTGTATGTGTGTGTGAGTGTGTGTGAGTGTGAGATAGAGAGAGAGTGTTTGTGTGTATGTGTGTGTGAGTGTGAGCTAGAGAGAGAGTGTGTGTGTGTGAGTGTGAGAGAGAGAGAGAGATAGAGAGTGTGTGAGTGTGAGAGAGAGAGATAGAGAGAGTGTGTGTGTGTGTGAGTGTGAGATAGAGAGAGAGTGTGTGTGTGTGTGTTGCTTGACTGTGCCACACCTCTCCAGAGTACAGAGGCGAGCTGCATGTCCTGACTGGTCGATCTACACCACACCAGTCTAAACAAAACCTTCTCTCACACACACACACACACACACACTCACTCACTCACACTCACACACACACACACACACACACACACACACACACACACACCAGTCTAAACAAAACCTTCTCTCACACACACACACACACACACACACACTCACTCACTCACACACACACACATTGGTCTGTGAGCAGTCTAAACAACATCTCTCTCTCTCTCTCTCTCTCTCTCTCTCTCTCTCTCTCTCTCTCTCTCTCTCACTCACTCACTCACTCACACACACACACACACACACACACACACACACACACACACACCAGTCTAAACAAAATCCTCTCTCTCTGTCACACAAACACACACACACACCACACAAATGCACACACACACACCACACAAACACACACACACACACCAGTCTAAACAAAGCCTGAGAGAGGACTGCTGTTTACCCTGATTCTGCCATGGCCTTCACCACACATACACACACACAGATGAGAATTGATGCACACACGCACACACACACACACACAGATGATAATTGATGCACACACACACACACACACACATTAAAAAACAGGCTGAACACTATCAGACATTCACACAGTAAACAACAACACACACACACACACACGCACACACACATTTCTCTCTCTGAGCCAATATCTAGACAGACACACACACACACACCCATATACATACACACACACATCTGGACACCTCTGAAGAGTCTGTGGCATGCCACTGTAATGATATGGTGCAAACCCATTCCAGCTGAGAATAGCTGCCTTGCTCTCCCCAAGTTACGTTAGCACACTTTGTGTGTGTGTGTGTGTGTGTGTATGTGTGTGAGAGTGTGAATGTGTGTGTGTGTGAGAGAGAGAGAAAGTGTGTGTGTATGTGTGTGTGTGAGAGAGAGAGAACGTGTGTGTGTGTGTGTGAGAGAGAGAGAGAGAGTGTCTGTGTGTGCGTGTGTGTGTGTATGTGAGCATGTGTGTGTGTGTGGTTTGCTCCATCCATAGAGCTGAGGGTGCATTGTGATCATTAGAATAAAGCAGAGTCTACATCGAGTACATTCAAAATGGTGTCTGTGGTCATAGTCATCCTGGTGTGTGTGTGTGTGTGTCTGTTTGTTTGTGTGTGTGTCCACACGTATGTACAGTATGTGTGTGTGTATACTCATCTTTTGTGTGTGTGTGTGTTGTTTTGAATACTGTCAATGACCCCCCCCCCCATAGGTGATAAAGGTTGAAATAGAGAAGTCACATCAAGTGTCCACACACACTAGTCACCACACACACTAGTCACATCTGAGGTGTTCACACACACTAGTCACCACACACACTAGTCACATCTGAGGTGTTCACACACACTAGTCACATCTGAGGTGTTCACACACACTAGTCACATCTGAGGTGTCCACACACACTAGTCACCACACACACTAGACACATCTGAGGTGTTCACACACACTAGTCACATCTGAGGTGTTCACACACACTAGTCACATCTGAAGTGTTCACACACACTAGTCACCACACACACTAGACACATCTGAGGTGTTCACACACACTAGTCACATCTGAGGTGTCCACACACACTAGTCACCACACACACTAGTCACATCTGAGGTGTCCACACACACACTAGTCACATCTGAGGTGTCCACACACACTAGTCACATCTGAGGTGTCCACACACACTAGTCACATCTGAGGTGCACATCTGAGGTGTCCACACACACACACACACACACACAGAGCCATGTGTTGCAGTGTAACAGTACACACACTAGTCACATCTGAGGTGTCCACACACACACACACACACAGAGCCATGTGTTGCAGTGTAACAGTACACACACTAGTCACATCTGAGGTGTCCACACACACACACACACAGAGAGCCATGTGTTGCAGTGTAACAGTACATACACTAGTCACATCTGAGGTGTCCACACACACACACACACACACACACACAGAGCCATGTGTTGCAGTGTAACAGTACATACACTAGTCACATCTGAGGTGTCCACACACACACACACACACACACACACACAGAGAGCCATGTGTTGCAGTGTAACAGTACATACACTAGTCACATCTGAGGTGTCCACACACACACACACACACAGAGAGAGCCATGTGTTGCAGTGTAACAGTACATACACTAGTCACATCTGAGGTGTCCACACACACACACACACAGAGAGCCATGTGTTGCAGTGTAACAGTACACACACTAGTCACATCTGAGGTGTCCACACACACACACACACACACACACAGAGAGCCATGTGTTGCAGTGTAACAGTACACACACTAGTCACATCTGAGGTGTCCACACACACACACACACACACACAGAGCCATGTGTTGCAGTGTAACAGTACATACACTAGTCACATCTGAGGTGTCCACACACACACACACAGAGAGCCATGTGTTGCAGTGTAACAGTACACACACTAGTCACATCTGAGGTGTCCACACACACACACACACACACACACACAGAGAGCCATGTGTTGCAGTGTAACAGTACACACACTAGTCACATTTGAGGTGTCCACACACACACACAGAGAGCCATGTGTTGCAGAGTAACAGTACACACACTAGTCACATCTGAGGTGTCCACACACACACACACACACATACACAGAGAGCCATGTGTTGCAGTGTAACAGTACACACACTAGTCACATCTGAGGTGTCCACACACACACACACAGAGAGCCATGTGTTGCAGTGTAACAGTACATACACTAGTCACATCTGAGGTGTCCACACACACACACACACACACACAGAGAGCCATGTGTTGCAGTGTAACAGTACATACACTAGTCACATCTGAGGTGTCCACACACACACACACACACAGAGAGAGCCATGTGTTGCAGTGTAACAGTACATACACTAGTCACATCTGAGGTGTACACACACACACACAGAGAGCCATGTGTTGCAGTGTAACAGTACACACTTTGTTTTCTTGTCATTCTCTCGTTCCCTTTCTTCATGTTCTGCTAGTTCTGTTTGTCTTTCTTCATGTTCTGCTGGTTCTGTTCATCTCTCTTCATGTTCTGCTGGTTCTGCTGGTTCTGTTGAATGCTGCAGTGGTGTGGTTATCATGACAATAAACCCCATTTGAATTGAATAGAGAGAATGAGAGAGAAAGTGTATGTGTGCATGTCTGAGAGTGTGTGTGTGTGTGGTTCAAGACCTCAGGAGTGAGAGTGATAGATAGATAGATAGATTTGGTGCTTCAGTGCTGAAGTGTCAGAAAAATATTAGAGCTATATCTAATCTGACAATCTGCAAGAATTTCCTCTAGTCATAATAATAATAACAATTCATTAGGACTCATTTCTGCCAAAACATGACATTTTAAGTTCAATGTAGAGGCTACAGTGCGAGACATTCAATATAAAAAAGACAATAACAATGTCACAATCAGGAATTATTTGAATAAGACGGTAGTTTCACATAGACTAATAAGTGCTTCATTTTTGCTGACAGTCCTGCATATGCATCAGTTCTAGACTCAGTTTCATTTCCAGGGAAGCGTTTTTTATGTGTTAGCCTGTTAAAGCAGGGTCTATAGAATAAGTGTTTATGTGTTAGCCTGTTAGATAGATAGATAGATAGATAGATAGATAGATAGATACTTTATTGATCCCCAGGGGCTCAAGGTCTCAGCTGCATACAGACAACACAAACACATTCTTTAACAGCAGAAAGAGTAATTAAAGTATATAAAATAAAAACACAACTAAGCAATAAGGACAGTAGAAGATAAAGAATATGCTAAATATACTAAAATACAAATTATACTAACTAATACTTAATCTACATCAATTCTAAAAACAGTATCCACATAGTGGTGATTAATCAATCAGAGGCGCTTGCAATGACTGAGGCAGGGACTGAGCCTGTGATTCTCTGTGCATAGTAAGGTATGGTAAGGTGCTCTAAGGTGCTCTGTGTGAATGAGTGTCATGGTGGTAGTGCAATGGTGATAGTGGTCATGGTGATAGTGCAAATGAGTAAGTCCAACAGTGCAACAATGCAGAAATAAAGTAAAGTAAAGTCTATATATCTATATATATAACTATTTAAGAAAATGTATAAGTGTGGCCACAGTTCGGCTGTGGCATGGAGGGGTGGGGGGGTTATGCATATGTGCTAATGTGCTAATATAGCACGCAAACAGTGAGGCATAAAGACAGTGGTAAAAGTGGCTAGTGGACAGACAGTACCAAACATGGAGGGGGTGAAGAGGCAGACAGACTATGCAGAGAAGTCTATCTCTCCTCTTCCCTTAAGTGAGGCATTGAACAGTTCAATGGCCCTGGGGACAAATGACTTCCTCAGTCTGTCTGTTGTGCAAGGCAGTGAGCGAAGTCTCCAGCTGATCAGGCTCTTCTGCTTTACAATAGTGCTGTGGAGTGGATGACACTCATTGTCCAAGATGTTGATCAGTTTGTTCAGGGTCCTTTTGTCAGATATTGAAGTGATTCACTCCAGTTCAGCTCCCACTACAGAGCCAGCTTTCCTTACCAGCCTGTCAAGTCGCCCAGCATCCTTCTTCTTTGTGCTTCCTCCCCAACATACCACTGCATAGAAGAGGATGCTGGCAACAACAGACTGATAGAACATCCTGAGGAGCTTGCTGCACACATTGAAGGAGCGCAGCCTCCTCAGGAAGTACAGCCTGCTCTGTCCTTTCTTGTAGAGTGCATCAGTGTTGGCTGACCAGTCCAGTTTATTGTCCAGGTGGAGACCCAGATACTTGTAGGTGCTAACCACCTCCACATTGACCTTGTTAAAGCAGGGTCTATAGAATAAGTGTTTATGTGTTAGCCTGTTAAAGCAGGGTCTATAGAATAAGTGTTTCTGTGTTAGCCTGTTAAAGAAGGGTCTATAGAATAAGTGTTTTATTAAATATTAACTCTGACTATGACAAGACTGGAATGTAAACATAATAGAATTGCTTAACAAACAAGAAAAATAATAGAACAATATATAACAGAGAATAGTTCTAAGATGTTATGAGCACAGTCCAGATTGTGTAGGAGGGCTAATATAGCCTGTAAGACAGTCAGGTGGACAGCAGGCAAAGTGATGTGGTGGTAGGGGCCGAGAGAGAGACAGGCTCATACTGGTAGGGGCAGAGAGAGAGACAGGCTCATACTGGAATCAGTGTGCTGTGTAGTGGGTGGGGCCAGTGTGCTGTGTAGTGGGTGGGGCCAGTGTGCTGTGTAGTGGGTGGGGCCAGTGTGCTGTGTAGTGGGTGGAATCAGTGTGCTGTGTAGTGGGTGTGGCCAGTGTGCTGTGTCGTGGGTGGGGCCAGTGTGCTGTGTAGTGGGTGGAATCAGTGTGCTGTGTAGTGGGTGTGGCCAGTGTGCTGTGTCGTGGGTAGGGCCAGTGTGCTGTGTAGTGGGTGGGGCCAGTGTGCTGTGTAGTGGGTGGGGCCAGTGTGCGGTGTAGTGGGTGTGGCCAGTGTGCTGTGTAGTGGGTAGGGCCAGTGTGCTGTGTAGTGGGTGGGGCCAGTGTGCTGTGTGCTGTGTAGTGGGTGGGGCCAGTGTGCTGTGTAGTGGGTGGGGCCAGCATGCTGTGTAGTGGGTGGGGCCAGTGCGCTGTGTAGTGGGTGGGGCCAGCGTGCTGTGTAGTGGGTGGTGGTCATTGTCCATGATGGCCAGCATCCTGCTCATGGTCCGTTTCTCTGCAGTTGTTGTGAGTGATGCCAGCTAAATGCCAACAACAGAGCCACTGTTCAGAGTGTGTGTGTGTGTGTGTGTGTGTGTGTGTGTGTGTGTGTGTGTCAAAGAGAGAGAGAGAGTGAGTGTGTGTGTGTGTGTGTGTGTGTGTGTGTGTGTGTGTATGAGAGTGTGTGTCAAAGAGAGAGTGAGTGTGTGTGTGTGTGTGTGTATTAGAGTGTGTGTTTGTGTGTCAAAGAGAGAGTGTGTGTGTTTCTGTGTGTGTGTGTGTGTGTGTGTGTGTTTCTGTGTGTGTGTGTGTGTGTGTGTGTGTGTGTGAGAGTGTGTGTGTGTTTGTGTGTCAAAGAGAGAGTGAGTGTGTTTGTGTGTGTGAGAGAGAGTTTTGCTCCTGGTTGACTGGATGCCAAGCTGCAGTGCATTCTGGGTTATTGATGTCCACCCAACAGCTGTATTCTCAGCCAATCAGGAGCCTTCATCTGAGCAGTGTGTGTGTGTGTGTGTGTGTGTGTGTGTGTGTGTGTGTGTGGAGAGCCTTCATCTGGGCTGCACATCTGCACTATAGTGGGATTGGAAAGACTCAACTTTGAATGTGTGTGTGTGTGTGTGTGTGTGTGTGTGTGTGTGTGTGGAGAGCCTTCATCTGAGCTGCACATCTGCACTATAGTGGGATTGGAAAGACTCAAATTTGAATGTGTGTGTGTGTGTGTGTGTGTGTGTGTGTGTGTGTGGAGCCTTCATCTGAGCTGCACATCTTCACTATAGTGGGATTGGAAAGACTCAACTTTGAATGTGTGTGTGTGTGTGTGTGTGTGTGTGTGTGTGTGTGTGGAGCCTTCATCTGAGCTGCACTTCTGCACTGCTAGTGGGATTGAGGAGGGCGCAGACTCAACTCTGAATCTGTGTGTATTAATGACGTGTGTTTATGAACATGTGTGTGTGTGTGTGTGTGTGCATGTGTTTCTTTGGGAAGTAAGAGACCTGCATAAATAACCCGTTAGACCGTGTGTCGCACTTTTGCCATCTGGTCCAGCAGACTGTGTGTGATAGTGTGTGTGTGTGTGTGTTGCGATCTAATCCAGCAGTGGGCATTCTGAATGCCCAGATTGCCCTATTGACGCATCAGTAAATAGCTAAATGACATGTTTTGATACAACGATGGGAGACAGTAGCAAGCAGAGGAGCTACCCTGAGCCCACATATGACCCCAGAGCATCTAATAAGCAGTGTGTGAGGAGTGTGTAAGAGTATTAGAGTATGACCCCAGAGCATCTAATAAGCAGTGTGTGAGGAGTGTGTAAGAGTATTAGAGTATGACCCCAGAGCATCTAATAAGCAGTGTGTGAGGAGTGTGTAAGAGTATTAGAGTATGACCCCAGAGCATCTAATAAGCAGTGTGTGAGGAGTGTGTAAGAGTATTAGAGTATGACCCCAGAGCATCTAATAAGCAGTGTGTGGGAGTATTTGGGGTTGTACCGCAGAGGCGTCACTAGACACCCCCCCCCACCCCCCCATCTAGAGGGGTCTGAGGTCATGTTCCCCTGTCAGAAAATGTTGTTAATTTGAAAGGTAAAAGGTCTGGTGCACTTTGAGAATAAAAGGTTACACTTGATTATTTATATGCCATGGTTGGGTTTGAAAATAGGGCCGGTGTGTTCAAATGCCAGTTCAATTTTGTTCAATTTTAGAGTGGAAAAACATGCACTCTTTCCCCAATATTATCAGTCCACGCTGCAAAAAATGAATTCTAACCAAGTGTTATTGATCTTATATTAAGATTAAAAAATCTATTTGGTATTGTTTTTAGTATGAAAAGACTTACCTAGCGCCCTCTCAAAAGATCATTTTGACTTAATTTAAGAAGACTTTAACTTATTTTAAGGAGTCTTATCAAGACAAATTTGCTCAACGCACTGGCAGACAAATTTGCTTGTTTTTAGGACAAATTTGCTTAACGCACTGGCAGACAAATTTGCTTGTTTTCAAGATGAGATGTCTTAAAATAAGTCAAATTTTTTTTAAATGAAGTCAAATGATTTCACAAAAAAGCGCTAGGTAAGTGTCTTTATACTGAAAACAATACCAACTAGTTTTTTTTATCTTGATATAAGATTAATAACACTTGGTTAGTTTTTGTTAGATAAGCAGTTTTTGCAGTGCACATGTATGCACGGCCCCCTTTGGTTTTTAAAGTTGAATGTGAGATTTTACTGGGGCTCCGCTTATACATACTGGGGCATGTGCCTAATGTGTGTGTGTCAGTGATGTGTGTGTGTGTGTGTGTCAGTGACAGCCTTAGTGTGTGTGTGTGTGTGTGTGTGACAGCCCTAGTGTGTGTGTGTGTATCAGTGACAGCCCTAGTGTGTGTGTCAGTGACAGCCCTAATGTGTGTGTGTGTGTGTGTGTCAGTGACAGGCCTAATGTGTGTGTGTGTATGTGTGTCAGTGACAGCCCTAGTGTGTGTGTGTGTGTGTGTCAGTGACAGCCCTAGTGTGTGTGTGTGTGTGTGTGTCAGTGACAGCCCTAGTGTGTGTGTGTGTGTGTGTGTGTGTGTGTGTGTGTGTCAGTGGTGGCTGTCTCACAAGCCTGTTTGTTTTTCCTGAATACTCACACTATCTCACAGCCCTGAATACACACCTCTATCTCACAGCCCTGAGTACACACACACACACACACACACACACACACACACCTCTATCTGGGACAGAATGATAAGATGACGGAGGAAGAGAGAGGGAGAGAGAGGGAGAGAGAGAGAGGGAGAGGAGAGGGGGAGAGAGAGGGAGAGAAGGAGAGGGAGAGAGAGAGAGAGGGAGAGAAGGAGGGAGAGAGAGAGAGAGAGGAAGAGAGGGGGAGAGAAGGAGGGGGAGAGAGAGGGAGAGGGAGGGAGAGAGAGGGAGGGGGAGAGAGAAGGAGGGGGAGAGAGAGAAGAGAGGGAGAGGAGAGAGAGAGAGAGGAGAGGAGAGAGGGAGAGGAGAGGGAGAGAAGAGAGGGAGAGGAGAGAGAGAGAGGGGAGGAGAGGAGAGAGGGAGGTTGTGATGGAAAAGGGACCAAGTAAGCAAGAGGGATGGAAAAGTTGACTGGGTGGAGAGGAAGGGTGTGTGTGTGTGTGTGTGTGTGTGTGTGTGTGTGTGTGTGTGTGTGTGTGTTCGTTTGAGCTGGAATGAGTCAGTAATGTTTTTGTGGAGGATAAGAGTTATCACACACGTGCACACACATATTTACACACACATGTATGCACACATGCACACACATGTGCACACACACACACTTGCACACACACACACACTTGCACACACACACACACATGCACACATGCACATGCACACACGCATGTACACACATTTACACATGCATACTTACACTGGTGGGATGTGCTCTGCTGTTTCCTCTAGAACAGAGGGCCAGATGTACGTACATTTGCAAATGTAGCGTTATCAGCGCCATGGACAAACTGCACATTGCGAGCGCTGTCAGACCCAAGTCTCCGTCGTATTTATCAATCGTTCAATCCTTAGTGTAAACTGCGCCTTTCTCTGCCCTTCTCCGCCCATAAACGCAATTTACGAACGTCCACAACTGAATGGCAGCGCCTACAAGCGCAGTTGAATGAAGTTAACTGATGACAACATTAAAAAGAATCAAACGTTTAGCGATCATGAAATAATACCATACATGATATGATGTCAACAAGCAAGGAGATAATGAAGATCAGTAGTTCTACTCAAACTACTTGTGCACGTAGGCTATGGAAGATTGGTCAAATCTAGCAAGTAGGAAAGTTTAAGTGAAGTACGTGAAAGTGAAAGTAAGACATGCGAAAGGCCAACGGAAGTTAAGGTTGCTTTTGGTAGTACAAATACTTTCGCAACAAAAACTGGTGTTCTAAATAGCGATTCTGTTGTCTTTGAAAGGTTCTCTTATTGACGCATTGAACTGCAATGTGGATTAACACCTGCTTTTACAAGGCGGAAGTATTTAGGCGCAGAATAGACGTGCGCTTTCAGGAGCAGTCTTTGTACATACCGCGGAATACATAATTAGGCGCTCTTTACTCTTCCCCTCCCATCTTTTTACGCTAAACTCGCACTTTCCCCTGGATCCTCCCATGAATGCATATGCATGACATGACAATCGCAATCTGCCACTTTCAGCTCCCGCGACAGGCAGTTTGCGCTTTTACATCATTGCGGCCTGTTTGTACATACCTCGCAATGATTTTACACGCACATTGCGAAACAAATACGCCTGAAATGGACGCAAAGGCGTTAGTACATCTGGCCCAGAGTGAGGTGTACTGTCTAGTGTGCTCCTCTCCTCTAGAACACAGAGTAAGGTGTGCTGTCTCCTCTAGAACACAGAGGGCCAGATGTACTAACGCTTTTGCACCCACTTCAGGGCCAGGTGTATTTGTTTGGCAGCATGCGCGTAAAAAAATGGCGAGGTACAGTATGTACAAACATGCCGCACTGAGGTAAAAGCACAGACTGCCTGTCGCGGGAGCTGAGAATGTCAAATTCTTTTCCGTCTTTTCTTTGCCTATTTAGGTATTCCCCTGTACGTACAAAAACTGCCCATGAAAGCGCACGTCTATTTTGCGCCTAAATATTTCCGCCTTGTAAAAGCAGGTGTTAAATGCGGTTTGCAGTTAAATGCGTCAATAAGAGAACCTTTCAAAGACAACAGAATCGCTATTTAAAGCACCAGTTTGCATCTTTGTACTAAATCAAAAGCAACCTTAACTTTTGTTGGCCTTTCGAATGTCTTTCACTTTCGCGTCATCCACTTAAACTTTCCTACTTGCTAGATTTGACCAGTCTTCCATAGCCTACGTGCACAAGTAGTTTGAGTAGAACATGTCATTCAGTAGAACACACGTAAATTGCGGTAGGGGGCAGAGAAAGGTCCTATTTACCCGATGAACTGCAGGTTTGATAAATACCACGTTAACATAAGTGTCATAGCGTGCGGTTTCTGCGGGTCTGATAAATATAACGTTAACATAAGTGTCATAGCGTGCGGTTTCTGCGGGTTGGCCATGGCGGTGATAACGCTGCGTTTGCAAATGTACGTCCATCTGACTCAGGTCTGACCCAGGTCAGATGCTGAGGTGCTTTCATGGACGGAGCGCCCAGGTCAGATGTTGAGGTTCTTTAATGGAGGGAACGATGCTCTGGTAATGTCTCCTAGTCTAACACTCACATGTGTTGCTTTGATGCTGCTCCAAAATTCTGTTTTGCTCAAGAAACCTTTTAGTGTCTGTGCCTGTGGTGTCTGCAGGTTGTCTGTCAGTTTGTGTGTGTGTGTGTGTGTGTGTGTGTGAGAGAGTATGTTATGGCAGTGTTTTAGTGTGTGTTTGAGTGTGTGTAGTGTTTCCTTATGGTTGTGTTTTGATGTCTGTATCTGTGTAAGTGTGTGTGTGTGCGCGTGTGTGTGTGTATTTGAGTGTGTGTGTGACAGACAGACACACACACACACACACACAGTGTTGTGCAAGTTCACACCTCACAGGAGGAAGGTTGAAGGTCACATTAGTGTTAATTTCGTCAGACGAGACGAGAGGAAATATGTTCGTCAACGACCTTTTTTTTCATGACTAAGACGAGACGATGACGAGACGGCAGTAATGTCCTGAAACACTGACTAAGACTATCTTAAGATGCATTACTGTTGATGAAAAAAGACGAGACTAAAATGTTTTGCATGAAATAAAAACTAAGATAAAATCTCTCTTCATTTTCGTCTTCAAAATGAGAAGACTAGAGAAGAGAAGAATATCTAGCTGTTACGTTTTCAAAATATTCCAAATGAGTTAATTCGCAACAGCTTTCCTGTAGGCTAGTCTACGTGCTGTTGCTGCAACCCTGTGGCTGCAACACGAAACTACATGGAACAAGAACACTGGAGATTTCTGCCAGAGTTAGCAAGCTAACTACCTAAGCTTTATGCCACAATGCTACATACCCAGAAGTTGAAGCTTCTCTCATACAAATTAACATCCCCCAGAATGTCCATACGAAAATGTTCATCATGTAATGGCAACTATTTAACTAGTTAGACTGATGATGCAAAGTTTGCTAGCAAGTAAGCTAATATGGAAAGTTCGCTAGCAAGTTAGCTATGGATAAGATGGAGAGTCTGTTTGAGGAATGTGTTGTGTTTGGGCGCATATCGCCATCTAGCGAGGCGGAGTAAAACATTAATATTTTGGCCTACTGACAGTGTTTCTCAAACTTTTTCAGTTTCAGGACCACTTAACTAACCCTAGCTAAAAAAAAAAAAAGATTAGACCTACTTCAACAGTAGCCTATAATTAGTCTACACAATACTGCCTACTCACTGAACCACCTTGCTTATTGTCTTTGCACTTTGCTTATTGTGTGGATTCATACTGTATGATTTAAACTGGCATATCTTACATAGACAGTGTTGCAGAACTGTTTTTACATACAAGTTGGTTCAATATTGCAAACAACTCATCAACATTATATTTTACCACGTCTGCTCGCGGACCACTTGGGATAGCTTGCGGACCACACTTTGAGAAACACTGGTCTACGAATGACAGTGGTCCAGTCAAATCTTTTACTGTCTATGGTCAAATCCCAGGCGAGCTATAACTGTAGCTCGACTTACCTGTGCATGTAAACATACTGACTGACAAAAAATCAGAATGAGTAATTATAACAGACGAGTAGCCCTGTGGACACACAATATTGTTGGAAAATTGAGATGTGTGAAACACTATTTGACTCAAATGGTTATCAGTAATAATTTGTTATAAAAAAAAGACTAAAATGTGTTGACTAAGACTGACTAAGACTAAGATACCTTTAGTTTTCTTTTGACTAAAACTAGACTAAAATGACGAGACTTTTAGTCGACTAAAACTTGACTAACAAAAATGATATTTGAATGACTAAATATGACAAAGACTAAAAAGGACATTTCGTCACAAGACTAAGACTAAGACTAAATTAAAAATAGGTGACAAAATTAACACTAGGTCACATATCATAATATACATGAAAAACAGAGCAGCTGTTCTGCCTTAAGGGGCAGTGAGCATTCGGAAGCAAGTTCACACTCAGCAATCCTCCTCTCATGATCCGCTAGCTGCCCATCCTGAGAGTCCACTGGTCCTGAGAGTCCACTGGTCCTGAGAGTCCACTGGTCCTGAGATTCCACTGGTCCTGAGAGTCCACTGATTCCACTGGTCCTGAGAGTCCACTGGTCCTGAGATTCCACTGGTCCTGAGAGTCCACTGTAAAAGGGCCCTTCCTCTATAAGCAGACCAGGCTCCGAAAACTGGAAACAAACGAAGAGGGGACAGCCTGCCAAACAAACTAAACCCTGCGCTTTAGAATACTGAAGGGAGGGGTGAGCCTGTCTAAAACTAAACCCTGCGCTTTAGAATACTGAAGGGAGGGGTGAGCCAAGTATGTTGTTTTGGACAAAAGCATTTGCCTAGAAATGTAAATATAAACATAAACAAATGCGCTGTAATGCTCCATTACTGACGACACCTTTAAAGGATCTCTGTGGGATTTGAGACATCTTGGATGCAGCCACACACTCTTTCCTTAACTTGCCTTGTTTTTAATACAACAGGCACGTGGTGCCGCATGCTGTTACAGGAGAGACCACACAGCACAGCGCTAGCCGCTTAGCATGCTAACTTTAAGGGATATTTGGGCAACACAGATTATGGGGCTTTTGACACTATGTCCAAATGACTGTTTCTTGTACTGTAGATCTGGTGTAGAGTTGGTGTAGAATGGGTGTAGAATGGGTGGAGTTGGTGTAGAATGGGTGTAGAATGGATGTAGAGTTGGTGTAGGTAGCCACACTCTCCCTCTCCCTCTACCTAAGCCTGTGTTTTCCCTGAGCCACAAATGAGCCGCTGCAGCCCTCGGCCCTTGTTTGTCTGCTGGAAATAAAGCAGCGTGAATGCGCTGGCCTGAAATAACGCTGCCCCTTGTGGCCGGAGTGGGGAGGAGCCTGGTGGAGCCAGGCATGCCTGTGGCCGACGCATTGTGTGTGTGTGTGTGTGTGTGTGTGTGTGTGTGTGTGTGTGTGTGTGTGTGTGAGGAACATTGTGGCGCTTCAGACTCTAGACTCCAGCCGTGGGACAACAATGCCCATAATTACCAGTTGTGGAAAACAAGCACACAAACACACAAACACACACACGCACATACAGAGCCTCCACAGACCTGTCAAGCTCTGTATGTGCGTACTTGTTTGCTTGTGTGTGTGTGTGTGTGTGTGTGTGTGTGTGTGTGTGTGTGTGTGTGGGCTGAGGTTTGTGATCCTGATGTGTTAAAAGTGTCAGGAACCTGCCTGGTGGAGGGGCCAGAAATAAAACATCAAAACAAGCAACGCCACTCATCGCCAAAACAAACAAACAAACAACTCCACTCATCCCCAAAAGAATACAAACAAGTAACTCCACTCATCTCCAAAACAAAACAAACAAACAAGCAACGCCACTCATCATCCAAAGTAAAACTAAACTTGTGCCCTTATGCACAAACACAACACAAATGATCCTAAAAAACAATCCTTAACATGTACTCAAAACACAACACGAGACAGTCCTTAACAACATCCCCCATGAGACATCCCACACACACACATGCACACACACACAGACACACACACCACACACACACACACACACACTACACCACACCACACCTCACGACTCCACACACACACACACACACACACACACACACGCAGACACCACACCTCACCACTCCACACATACACACACACACACACACACACACAGAAATGTCCCCAGCGCATAGTTGAATCAGGTGTGTTGTGGAGGGGGAGGAACGCAGGCTCAGAGACCACTGTGCCAGTATACAGACAAGAAGCAACATATCCCTCCCACTTATACACATGCACACCACACACACACACATACACACACACACCACACACATACACACACACACACACACACACACATACACACCACACACACACACACACACACACACACACACACACACACACACACACACACACACACACACACACACACACACACACTTCTCTGGGGGGAGGGCTGTTTACAGGAACGTGTTTGTAAAGGCATTTGTATGGCAATTAAAGCCATTTTTAAACTTAAAGCCACCCCATCATTCAGACTGAGAAGGTAGGAGACACTGAGGGATGAGAAGGGAGGAGACAGTTGACATCTGTCCTTGCAGTTGACATCTGTCCTTGTTTGTTGACATCTGTCCTTGTCTGTTGACATCTGTCCTTGCAGTTGACATCTGTCCTTGTCTGTTGACATCTGTCCTTGTCTGTTGACATCTGTCCTTGCAGTTGACACCTGTCCTTGCAGTTGACATCTGTCCTTGCAGTTGACATCTGTCCTTGTCTGTTGACATCTGTCCTTGCAGTTGACATCTGTCCTTGTTTGTTGACATCTGTCCTTGTCTGTTGACATCTGTCCTTGTCTGTCCCCCCACAGCCTGTCCCGAGCGTCCCCAGGAATGGGACGGACCTTCCACAGCGCACACCTGTGTGGCCGGGCGCTCACCTGGGGCTAGCCGCACCTGCCCCACACCTGCCCCGTTGCCCCTGCCCCCCGCGTGGTGAGGGGGGGTCGCCGGGGGCAACATCATGCCCTTCCGCCTGAAGCTGCGGCGCACACGGCGCTACAACGTGCTCAGCAAGAACTACTTCGTCACACGCATACGCCTGCTGGACGCCAACGTCATCGAGTGCACACTCTCAGTGGACAGCACCGGCCAGGAGTGTCTCGAGGCCGTCGCCCAGCGGCTGGAGCTACGAGAGGTGAGTGTGTGTGTGACTGTGTGTGTGTGACTGTGTGTGTGTGTGTGTGTGTGACTGTGTGGGTGTGTGTGTGTGTGTGTGTGTGACTGTGTTTTTGTGTGTGTGTGTGTGTGTGTGTTTTTGTGCGTGTGTGTGTATCTGTGTGTGTGTGTGTGTGTGTGTGTGTGTGTGTGTGTCTCTGTGTGTGTGTGTGTAGTCACACCATGTTGTGGGATGTCTCAGACATGATAGATATTTGATGGTCACGCACACACACCACCCTCCACACCCTCCTCAAGAGTCATGGGAAAAACACACAGCCCAGTTCCCTCTCTCTCTCACACACACACACACACACCCCTCCATCTCTCTCTCTCACACACACACACCCCTCCATCTCTCCCTCTCTCTCACACACACACACACACACCCCTCCCTCTCTCTCTCTCTCCCACACACACACACTGCCTCTCTCTCTCTCACACACACACACCCCTCCATCTCTCTGTCTGCCTCTCTCTCTCTCTCACACACACACACCCCTCCATATCTCTCTCTCTCTCTCTCTCTCTCTCTCTCTCTCTCTCTCTCTCTCACACACACCCCTCCATCTGTCCATATGTATTTATACCGCACATGGCCGATTTACTGTGCTTCACATAAACACAAGCAAAGAATAATAAATAATAGTCCAAATAAAAGCATAAAAGGGTAATAGCTTAAAAGTAAAGTACGTAAAATAGAATAATTAAAGGACTTAAAAGACCTAACAACACAGAGTGCATTTGGCCAGTTATCAGAAGGCAGACCATCCTGTATCAGAGAACAGTTTGGTCTTAAAGGGGAATTCATCCTGGAACAGAGAACAGTTTGGTCTTAAAGGGGAAGTCTGGCTGTATCAGAGAACAGTTTGGTCTTAAAGGGGAATTCATCTAACCTGACCCTCGCCAGATGAATGTCGTTCCGCTTAGCTCCGCCTAGCTTCACTCACATCCACCTGGGACCTCTTCCATTGAGAGTGATTTCTGCACCCGATTTTATGGTACAGCCAATCAGGACGCAGGGCGGGAGTTTCATAGATGTGACATAGCGTAGAAGCGACTGTGAGTCTGTTATTAGCGTCACGGGTTGGCTTCGATGTGAGTGGTTGAAGTAGCACGTCAATAGATGACGGACAAGTGGCTTATTCAATCATATGCAAGCATTTTTTGATTAGGCCCAGCCTTCTGAAGCAACACTTCAATGGATCGGTTCCAGATGGATGAGTGGAGCTAGGCGGAGCGAAATTCATCTGGCTATTGCCAGGTTAGAATTCATCCTGGATCAGAGAACAGTTTGGTCTTAAAGGGGAAGTCTGGCTGTATCAGAGAACAGTTTGGTCTTAAAGGGGAATTCATCCTGGATCAGAGAACAGTTTGGTCTTAAAGGGGAATTCATCCTGGATCAGAGAACAGTTTGGTCTTAAAGGGGAAGTCTGGCTGTAGCAGAGAATAGTTTGGTCTTAAAAGGGAAGTCTGGCTGTATCAGAGAACAGTTTGGTCTTGAACATGGCAGTGCTCATGAACATGCCCCCAGAGTGCAGCACTGTAGCTCATGAACATGCCCCCAGAGTGCAGCACTGTAGCTGCTCATGAACATGCCCCCACAGTGTAGCGCTGTAGCTCATGAACATGCCCCCAGAGTGTAGCGCTGTAGCTCATGAACATGCCCCCACAGTGTAGCGCTGTAGCTCATGAACATGCCCCCAGAGTGTAGCGCTCATGAACATGCCCCCAGAGTGTAGCTGCTCATGAACATGCCCCCAGAGTGTAGCGCTGTAGCTCATGAACATGCCCCCAGAGTGTAGCACTGTAGCTCATGAACATGCCCCCAGAGTGTAGCACTGTAGCTGCTCATGAACATGCCCCCAGAGTGTAGCGCTCATGAACATACCCCCAGAGTGTAGCGCTGTAGCTCATGAACATGCCCCCAGAGTGTAGCACTGTAGCTCATGAACATGCCCCCAGAGTGTAGCACTGTAGCTGCTCATGAACATGCCCCCAGAGTGTAGCGCTGTAGCGCATGAACATGCCCCCAGAGTGTAGCGCTCATGAACATGCCCCCAGAGTGTAGCACTGTAGCTGCTCATGAACATGCCCCCACAGTGTAGCGCTGTAGCTCATGAACATGCCCCCAGAGTGTAGCGCTGTAGCTGCCCCCAGAGTGCAGCGCTGTAGCTCATGAACATGCCCCCAGAGTGTAGCCCTGTAGCTCATGAACATGCCCCCAGAGTGTAGCGCTCATGAACATGCCCCCAGAGTGTAGCGCTGTAGCTGCTCATGAACATGCCCCCAGAGTGTAGCGCTCATGAACATGCCCCCAGAGTGTAGCGCTGTAGCTCATGAACATGCCCCCAGAGTGTAGCACTGTAGCTCATGAACATGCCCCCAGAGTGTAGCACTGTAGCTGCTCATGAACATGCCCCCAGAGTGTAGCGCTGTAGCGCATGAACATGCCCCCAGAGTGTAGCGCTCATGAACATGCCCCCAGAGTGTAGCGCTGTAGCTGCTCATGAACATGCCCCCAGAGTGTAGCGCTCATGAACATGCCCCCAGAGTGTAGCGCTGTAGCTCATGAACATGCCCCCAGAGCAGGGGTCTCAAACTCAAATGAGCTGGGGGCCAATTCTGCCAACGTCATCTGATTGGAGGGCCGGCTATTTCTGAAAATGCAATGTTCTTTTTTTCAAATACCACACAAAACTGCAAACAGAAAGTGCAAGTGTTTTTATCTAGTTTTAGACACCTGTGCTAGCAACAGCTTATAAATAAAATAATGATAAAATAAATATTAATACGTGTAGCGCTCATGAACATGCCCCCAGAGTGTAGCTGCTCATGAACATGCCCCCAGAGTGTAGCGCTGTAGCTCATGAACATGCCCCCAGAGTGTAGCACTGTAGCTCATGAACATGCCCCCAGAGTGTAGCACTGTAGCTGCTCATGAACATGCCCCCAGAGTGTAGCGCTCATGAACATACCCCCAGAGTGTAGCGCTGTAGCTCATGAACATGCCCCCAGAGTGTAGCACTGTAGCTCATGAACATGCCCCCAGAGTGTAGCACTGTAGCTGCTCATGAACATGCCCCCAGAGTGTAGCGCTGTAGCGCATGAACATGCCCCCAGAGTGTAGCGCTCATGAACATGCCCCCAGAGTGTAGCACTGTAGCTGCTCATGAACATGCCCCCACAGTGTAGCGCTGTAGCTCATGAACATGCCCCCAGAGTGTAGCGCTGTAGCTGCCCCCAGAGTGCAGCGCTGTAGCTCATGAACATGCCCCCAGAGTGTAGCCCTGTAGCTCATGAACATGCCCCCAGAGTGTAGCGCTCATGAACATGCCCCCAGAGTGTAGCGCTGTAGCTGCTCATGAACATGCCCCCAGAGTGTAGCGCTCATGAACATGCCCCCAGAGTGTAGCGCTGTAGCTCATGAACATGCCCCCAGAGTGTAGCACTGTAGCTCATGAACATGCCCCCAGAGTGTAGCACTGTAGCTGCTCATGAACATGCCCCCAGAGTGTAGCGCTGTAGCGCATGAACATGCCCCCAGAGTGTAGCGCTCATGAACATGCCCCCAGAGTGTAGCGCTGTAGCTGCTCATGAACATGCCCCCAGAGTGTAGCGCTCATGAACATGCCCCCAGAGTGTAGCGCTGTAGCTCATGAACATGCCCCCAGAGCAGGGGTCTCAAACTCAAATGAGCTGGGGGCCAATTCTGCCAACGTCATCTGATTGGAGGGCCGGCTATTTCTGAAAATGCAATGTTCTTTTTTTCAAATACCACACAAAACTGCAAACAGAAAGTGCAAGTGTTTTTATCTAGTTTTAGACACCTGTGCTAGCAACAGCTTATAAATAAAATAATGATAAAATAAATATTAATACAAATTATAAAATAAATGAAAAACATAAAAACAGGTATGTGTGTGTGTTTCACACCAAATAAAAATATTTCCTCTCTTTGACATCTGTCAAAACTAACATAACTTTTTTAAACCTGGCAAACTAGGCATCAGGGTTAAGAAAGCCATTGCCAACACCATTGGATTTTTATATCAAAATTTCAAAAGGCCATGGCTTGAAAGTGGTCAGAGATGTTTGGAGAGAGCTCCATCTGAACAAAAAAGAATACACCTGCTACTCGGGAAGACACTCAGTTTACAATAGATTAGATTATTTTTTTATGTATAAAAACAATGTAACTTTAGTTAAATCATGTCAAATTAGCTCCATAAACATTAGCTCCATTTCCCTGATATTGAAACTACACGCTAAGTCTTTGTGGAAATTAAACAACTCACTTTTACAAGAACCAATATTCATAGAAAAAATTAAAAAGGAACTAAAACAATATGTGGAATTAAATGACACAAAGGATATAGACCCGATCATATTATGGGAAGGAGCAAAGGCAGTAATAAGAGGTATTATCATTTCTTACTCCTCATCAAGAAAAAAGGCAAGAGTTGCACTGGAGAAACGGCTAACTGAAGAAATTAAAATATTAGAGAATAGACACAGTATAACAGATAGTAAGAAGGACAGGTTGGAATTGAAAGAGAAGCGAGTAAAATTAGACAAATTATGTATGTTTGAGATGGAGAAGTTAATGCAGTTTACACAACAAGAAAGATATGATGGTGGGCCAAAGTCTCTGAAAATCTTAGCTTATAAACTGAAGAAACAACAGAAGAGGGCACATATAACACAACTAAATACAGATCAAACTGGAATGGTAACTGATAAGGATGGGATCGCGGAAGAATTTGCTAAGTATTATGAAAAACTTTATAAATCAGAGACAAATGGAGATAAAGAATTTATGCAGACTTATTTAAAGAATCTTGAAATACCAAAAGTAACACAAATAAATAATCTTGAATTAATAAAGACAATTACAATTGAAGAGTGGTGGGCCAAAGTCTCTGAAATGTAAGACGAACACTGAACATAATTGATTATGCGAATCAAAAAGAGAATGAAGAACTCCTTCTGATGACTTTAGATGCTGAAAAAGCTTTTGATTTAGTTAGTTGGCCTTTTATGTTTGCTGCAATGAGGAGCTTTGGATTAGATGATGAGTTCTGTCGATGGATAAAAGCAATGTACACCAGCCCTGTTTCTTTAGTAAAAACAAATGGTACACTATCAAGACGGTTCCCAATTCAAAGAGGTACAAGACAAGGAGACCCTCTCTTTCCACTCCTCTTTACTATCTACATTGAAGTTCTTGCAATAGCCATAAGACAAAATAAAAACATTACAGGGATAGCAATAGGGAAGGAAATACATAAATTAGCACTTTACGCAGATGACATAATACTTGCCAGAAAATTCAATACAACATTTGATGGGAGTGATTGAAGAATATAGTAAAACCTCAGGATATAGAATAAATAAAAGTAAATGTGAAGCTTTAACTATTGGAATGCAAATGAATCAATGGTTAAAAGATAGCTATAACATTAAATGGGAAACAAAAAACATAAAATATTTAGGTATTTACATAAGTAATGATTTGAATGATTTATATAAAAACAACTATGCTTCTTTGGAATTAAAGATAAGACAAGACCTACTAAATAGGTGGAAATTAATTCCTGATGGAATATACAGTAGAGTTGAGACAATTAAGATGATGGTACTCCCACAATTACTTTTTTTATTTCAAGCACTACCAATCACACTCCCACCAACATTCTTCACTACATGGACTAAGATGATTGCAAATTTCATTTGGAATGATAAAAAACATAGAATCAACTTTAAGCTATTAACACAGCCAAAAGAGAAAGGAGGTTTAGGGACTCCACATATACAAAACTATTTTTTTGCGACACAAATGTTAACAATAATGAAATGGATGAGCAGTAGTACTGAAACAAGATGGATTAATATCGAGAAAGAGCTGACAAATGGAGTAATTGGAACTCTGCCTTTTCTAGGAAAAGAGACACAAAAACAATACATGCAGTCATTCTGCATTGGAAATACCATAAGGAATTGGAAACAAATGAGCAAACGTTTAAAATTTCAGACTGAAAGTATACAACTTAGACAAATGACACAAGATCCAGACTTAGCGCATAAAACAGATAACATTTTTGAATCATGGGCCAATAAAGGACTAATATTATTTGCACAGCTTTTTGAAAAAAATACAGTTGACACATTTGAAGCTCTATCGGCAAGATTTAGCTTACAGCAAAAACATTTCTTTAAATATTTACAAGTTAGAAGTTATATTAAACAAAATGCAGAAAAGGAAATCAGAAATGAGGTATTAACTTTTTTATTAGAAACCAGAAACAAAAGTAGTGATGGACTCGCAAGTGCTTATAAGATATTGCAAAAAATGACAAACGTAGAATATAAAGCAAAAGAAAAATGGGGAAAAGAGCTATCTGTAAATATATCAGATGAGGCCTGGAGCGACTCTTTAAAAGAAAACTTTAAAACAACTCAGTCAAAACACTGGAAAGAGTTTGCATGGAAAATAAGCCAGAGGTACTTCACTACACCTGACCAATGTGGAAAACACATTTTAGGAACACCTTGTTGGAGAGGATGTGGTGAAGGTAAGGCAAATCACACTCACATTTTTTTCTCATGTCCGGTAATAAGGTCCTTTTGGGAAGAGGTAGGAAGAGCCGTTTCACACATCTTTGATTTAAAAGAACCCCTCACATTAGAAAACTTTTTAGGCATTGACATAAAATCTAAGATTAAAACAAAGTACTGCAAACTTTTTAATATCCTGAGACTAACGGCACTTAAGCAACTCACAAGGCTATGGAAACAACCAAAACAACCTGTAATACTTACATGGTACAATACAATAGAAAAAGTTTTGGAAATGGAGAAAATGATATTAAAAACTAGAAACCGTTCAGAAATATCGAATAAAACTTATCCAGAACTTATACTTAACAAAATAAATAACTACTTTGAAAATATATGTGTATAACAGACCTGCCTCTACAATGACACTCATACAGGCGCACACTCATGCACACATTCATACACTTATATACATACATACATGAACACAGGTAAGCCAATTCACTTATGTCTATTATTTAATTACTTATGTCTTGTATTTATGTCTTTGTCTTTGTCATTTGCTGGGGATGTTTGTTTTTGTTGTTGTGATGTTCCTCCTTTTTCTTTTTCTGTCAATGTAATGTCTGTCAATGATTGTCTGTCAATGTTATGTTTTTTGTGTTTTGTTTCTGTTAGTGATTGTTTATTTTTTGAAGGACAAAATGTAAAAATGTTAAATAGTAGTGCAGTAGAAGACCTGTCATAATGATTTGATTGTAAATGAAAGCACTACATTTAAATAAAGTAATACAAAAAAAAGAAAGTGGTCAGAGATGAAGTCCTACTGTAAATGTAAAAATCTTTGAGTAAAACAAAAGTTTATGAAGGGGGTAAATTTACCCATCTAATTTGTCATTGGATGGCAAGCACCTCAAATTATGCACATTTCAGTAAATACTGGATGAACATATTTGAGCAGGTTTACTTTCCTTTTTTCATATTACCCACATAACAAATTAACAGGAAAACACCTAAGATGTATACCAACACCTAAGATGTTGTGGTTTAGTAATAGATTACTACAATATAGGCCTACAATAAAGTATTCTGGTCAAACAGTTCCTATCGCGGGTAATCTGCAGTACCCAGAAGTTCGCATCATATTGCGGGTGACTTTGTAGTTCTTTAGAGCCCTATTTCTACTAGCCCTGCTGTCTGTACCACATCCATTACGGACACTATCATCACGATTACCACTGCAACCTCAACCGCTATGTTGGGCAGAGGGTCGAAACAAGCATGGTATGCTTAGTGGACACCGTTGTATACACGCACCTCCATTCACAGACGCACCGTGACTATCACTGTCATAGACGATCGATCATAATCTCCAAAAGGATATTCTCCTTCAGAATTAGAATAGGTGAATAACATAGCTTACCTAAGACTTCATCACACGTGAACGTTTTTCAACATTTGGTGTAGGCCTATTTCTGCTTAATTTCTGCTTCAATTTCTGCAACACTATGGCCTGCATCGCTTCCGCGTCATTACAAATGCACGTCTTTGTGTTTCTCGCGTGTAATACAAGTATTTCCTGAAAACTTTGCGCAGCGATTTTGGGTTTGAATCAAGCTCTGGATGTCTTGCACATAGTGGAGCAGAGTAGGCCTACAAATGAGATTTGTCACCGTACCTGGATCTATCGTCTATTTTAATCAGTACCGTTGTTTGTCGCAATTAATAGCCTCAAGGGCCGGATTACATTATTATTTTGTCATACGTTGCGGGCCGGAATTAGGCAGGACGCGGGCCGGGTGTTTGAGACCACTGCCCCAGAGTGTAGCGCTGTAGCTGCCCCCAGAGTGTAGCGCTGTAGCTGCCTGGCTATTTAAGCTGTTGGCTACAGCAACTTGAACTATTTAAAACCGATTGTTTTTTATTTTTTATGTACCGACAGTACTATGTGACCTTGAGAAATGGACATCTACACTGCATTCCAAATGATTATGCAAATTAAATTTTTCTCAGATTTCCTAAATACAGTAGGTGATGCAAATTACAGTCAGTGCAATTTTCAACTCATCAACTGTTAGAATATAATTTGAATTTTATTGAACAAACCTAAACTAAACAAACTAAATTCATTTGTTGAATTTGCAGCATTAGGGGGTTGATATCACCTTCACAATTCTTGCATCAATTGAACTTGTGAGTTCTTGGAGAGTTCCTGCTTTAATGTGTTCGCAGGATGTCAGAATAACCTCCCAGAGCTGCTGCCTCCCACCCTCATAGATATTTTTTTTGATGATGCAATCTCCTCCTCTAGTCTCAGATCTCCTCTGCTTTCCTCTATCTACTCTAGTTTTATCTAGTCTATTATCTCCTCTATATAAATTAATCTTCTGTTCTCCTCTTGTCTCCTCTAGCCTCTAATCTCCTCTAGTCTCCCCTAGTCTCTAATAGTCTCTAGTCTCCTCTAGTCTCCCCTAGTCTCTAATATCCTCTAGTCTCCCCTAGTCTCTAATAGTCTCTAATATCCTCTAGTCTCCTCTAGCCTCTAATCTCCTCTAGTCTCTAATCTCCTCTAGTCTCTAATCGCCTCTAATATCCTCTAGTCTCCTCTAGCCTCTAATCTCCTCTAGTCTCTAATCTCCTCTAGTCTCTAATAGTCTCTAATAGTAATGGGGACGAGACCGCCTATGCCGAGTCCGAGTCAAGACCGAGTCTTTGAAGGGTCGAGACCGAGTCGGGAACGAGTCTGTTGGTTTTCAAATACAGTCGAGTCCGAGTCAAGACCGAGTCTTTGAGGAAGCAAGTCCGAGTCGAGACCGAGTCCTTTAGGAGTCGAGACCGAGTCGAGACCAAGACCATAAAAAAAATTCAGTTTTAATATTCATAATTTAATATCACTCCAGTTAATAATCAACAGTTAGGCCTACAGACTAAGCTAGATTGGGAATTGTTTAGAGGAGCAGTCTTAACGTCTTAATATGGACTATGCTGACCTACAGACACTCACCGGCAGCAGAGCCATAGAGATAAATAAACGGCTCTGACTGCAGTATCTTTGCATTGCACCATGGGATGTCATTTTCAAATAATGCCGGTCAACATTGCATTTTATTATTATTGTTGTTATGTGTTGTCTGTTTTTTTATATGAACATAAAAAATGTGTTGGTCTCGAGGACTCGGTCTGAAATGAGAGTCCTTCTCCTCCCACTGTGTTCCGAGACCGAGTCAAGACCGAGTCTTTAAAGGAACGAGTCCGAGACGAGACCGAGAAAGCAGAAATTGGTCTCGAGACCGGACTCGTACTACATCACTAGTCTCTAATACCCTCTAGTCTCCCCTAGTCTCTAATAGTCTCTAATATCCTCTAGCCTCTAATCTCCTCTAGTCTCCTCTAGTCTCTCATAGTCTCTAATATCCTCTAGTCTCTAGTTTCCTCTAGTCTCTAATAGTCTCTAGTCTCCTCTAGTCTCCTCTAGTGTCTAATATCATCTGCTCCTCTACTCTGCTCTTGTGTGTGGGTGTTGATGGTTGGAGTGCTGTTGTGATATTTAGCAAGGACCTGCAAGGAAAGAAGATTGTCTGCAGAGCATCTAGCCAAGCTTCTCATGAACACATATGCTCTCACTGTGCTAAGCCACACACACACACACACACACACACACACACACACACACACACACACACACACACACACACACACACACACACGCACACACACACACACACACACACACAGATGATGCTGTAGGAGAGAGGGCAGAGCACATGTTAACACACACACACACACACACACACACACACACACACACACACACACACACACACACACACACAGATGATGCTGTAGGAGAGAGGGCAGAGCACATGTTAACACACACACACACACACACACACACACACACACACACACACACACACACACACACACACACAGATGATGCTGTAGGAGAGAGGGCAGAGCACATGTTAACACACACACACACACACACACACACACACACACACACACACACACACACGCACACACACACACACACACACACACAGATGATGCTGTAGGAGAGAGGGCAGAGCACATGTTAACACACACACACACACACGCACACACACACACACACACACACACACACACACACACACACACACTCACACACACACACACACACACACAAACTGTTTTACCGGTTTAATGGTAAATTGCTGTATAATTCCCCCCCCGCTTAGTACCCCCCGTTTCACCCTTATCACCACTGCAGTGTTGTGTGAGTGTGTGTGTGTGAGTGTGTGCCTGGCCTTATCACCACTGCAGTGTGTGTGAGTGTGTGTGTGTGAGTGTGTGGCTGGCCTTATCACCACTGTAGCTGGTTATTTCGGTGGGAAATGGAGTTAGGTATGGTCACATGATGACAGAGACATAGCAAAAGCTTAGCATTAGTCTGGGGAAAGCTTTGAAGTCACTCACTAAGAGGTGCAGTCTTGTAGTCACTCACTAAGTGTAGTCCTGTAGTCACTCACTAAGAGGTATAGTCCTGTAGTCACTCACTAAGAGGTGTAGTCCTGTAGTCACTCACTAAGAGGTGCAGTCTTGTAGTCACTCACTAAGTATAGTCCTGTAGTCACTCACTAAGAGGTGCAGTCTTGTAGTCACTCACTAAGTATAGTCCTGTAGTCACTCACTAAGAGGTGCAGTCTTGTAGTCACTCACTAAGTGTAGTCCTGTAGTCACTCACTAAGAGGTATAGTCCTGTAGTCACTCACTAAGAGGTATAGTCCTGTAGTCACTCACTAAGAGGTATAGTCCTGTAGTCACTCACTAAGAGGTCTGGTATAGTCCTGTAGTCACTCACTAAGAGGTCTGGTATAGTCCTGTAGTCACTCACTAAGAGGTATAGTCCTGTAGTCACTCACTAAGAGGTGCAGTCTTGTAGTCACTCACTAAGTATAGTCCTGTAGTCACTCACTAAGAGGTCTGGTATAGTCCTGTAGTCACTCACTAAGAGGTATAGTCCTGTAGTCACTCACTAAGAGGTGTAGTCCTGTAGTCACTCACTAAGAGGTCTGATATAGTCCTGTAGTCACTCACTAAGACAGTGGTCCCCAAACTACGGCCCGCCATCTCATTTTAGGTGGCCCCCCAAAACATGTCCGTGGTATATAGCAACCGGCCCGCACGGGAGTACGACATCATCAAACTATAACCTCCGCAATTTCCCCCATTCATTCTCTATGGCGAGTCTTAACAGTTCACATGTAATACTCTTTTTGTCCACTGGTGGTTATTTTGGCGCGTTTCGCGTTTGCCATCAAAAACGGAATGAAATGTAGGCCTACCTGCAAACAATGTAAGAGGCCTATGCTGACTGCATCAGTGCTCAAAGTATTGTAAAAGTTTATCAATTAATTGTTAATAACTAACTAACTTCTATTCAAGTCATATTTCTGGGACTTTCTGGGATAATTATTTCTATTTTGTATTCACTCATTCAAATGTTCATAGGCCTACAAAGAGGTCACAAGTTCAGGTGAGTAAAAGTTAGAATGGTGGTCATTTCAGACCACTTCAGCGCTTCATAAAATTCTCATAGTTTGAGAACTTTACATTTTCAGAGTTCAGAGTTCACACATTTTTAATAAAATATACTTTTGGGAATGCAAAAGTCTTTTTATTAGTATTATTTAATTTGAGTTACGTTTTACACTGATATGGCATAATGGCAATATAAACACAGCTAACAATGGTATTAAATTGCAATAGCCTATAGATTAAATGTAATGGAATATTCAACTAAGGTAGACTGCTGTTGTTCACAGCACTAAGCTATTTATGGTTACTGATATACTCCGAGTCTCTGGCCCTCTCTTAGAGCCAGGCATAGTAAGCTGGCCCTCGGAAGAAAAAGTTTGGTCACTCACTAAGAGGTCTGGTATAGTCCTGCATTTTCTCACTAAGAGGTCTGGTATAGTCCTGTAGTCACTCACTAAGAGGTCTGGTATAGTCCTGTAGTCACTCACTAAGAGGTCTGGTATAGTCCTGTGTCTGTGTCCCGTGCACGCGGCGCGTGACACAAATTGTGTCGTCAACACTGGTGTCGTGTGCCTCCCAACAATTGTGGATGTGACGCACGTCTTCGATGCACCATCTCCGTGATGTGGCGTAGTCTGAGCTTCAGTTGTGTTTAATCTCCGTGTGTAGTCTGAGCTTCAGTTGTGTTTAATCTCCGTGTGTAGTCTGAGCTTCAGTTGTGTTTAATCTCCGTGTGTAGTCTGAGCTTCAGTTGTGTTTAATCTCCGTGGTTTGAGTGCCGTAGTCTGAGCTTCAGTTGTGTTTAATCTTCGTGTGTAGTCTGAGCTTCAGTTGTGTTTAATCTCCGTGTGTAGTCTGAGCTTCAGTTGTGTTTAATCTCCGTGGTTTGAGTGCCGTAGTCTGAGCTTCAGTTGTGTTTAATCTTCGTGTGTAGTCTGAGCTTCAGTTGTGTTTAATCTCCGTGGTTTGAGTGCCGTCGTCTGAGCTTCAGTTGTGTTTAATCTCTGTGGTTTGAGTGCCGTAGTCTGAGCTTCAGTTGTGTTTAATCTCCGTGGTTTGAGTGCCGTAGTCTGAGCTTCAGTTGTGTTTAATCTCCGTGTGTAGTCTGAGCTTCAGTTGTGTTTAATCTTCGTGTGTAGTCTGAGCTTCAGTTGTGTTTAATCTCCGTGGTTTGAGTGCCGTAGTCTGAGCTTCAGTTGTGTTTAATCTCTGTGGTTTGAGTGCCGTAGTCTGAGCTTCAGTTGTGTTTAATCTCCGTGGTTTGAGTGCCGTAGTCTGAGCTTCAGTTGTGTTTAATCTTCGTGTGTAGTCTGAGCTTCAGTTGTGTTTAATCTCCGTGTGTAGTCTGAGCTTCAGTTGTGTTTAATCTCCGTGGTTTGAGTGGCGTAGTCTGAGCTTCAGTTGTGTTTAATCTCCGTGGTTTGAGTGGCGTAGTCTGAGCTTCAGTTGTGTTTAATCTCTGTGGTTTGAGTGCCGTAGTCTGAGCTTCAGTTGTGTTTAATCTCCGTGGTTTGAGTGCCGTAGTCTGAGCTTCAGTTGTGTTTAATCTCTGTGTGTAGTTTGAGCTTCAGTTGTGTTTAATCTTCGTGTGTAGTCTGAGCTTCAGTTGTGTTTAATCTTCGTGTGTAGTCTGAGCTTCAGTTGTGTTTAATCTCCGTGTGTAGTCTGAGCTTCAGTTGTGTTTAATCTTCGTGTGTAGTCTGAGCTTCAGTTGTGTTTAATCTCCGTGTGTAGTCTGAGCTTCAGTTGTGTTTAATCTCCGTGGTTTGAGTGCCGTCGTCTGAGCTTCAGTTGTGTTTAATCTCTGTGGTTTGAGTGCCGTCGTCTGAGCTTCAGTTGTGTTTAATCTCTGTGGTTTGAGTGCCGTAGTCTGAGCTTCAGTTGTGTTTAATCTCCATGGTTTGAGTGCCGTAGTCTGAGCTTCAGTTGTGTTTAATCTCCGTGGTTTGAGTGCCGTAGTCTGAGCTTCAGTTGTGTTTAATCTTCGTGTGTAGTCTGAGCTTCAGTTGTGTTTAATCTTCGTGTGTAGTCTGAGCTTCAGTTGTGTTTAATCTCCATGGTTTGAGTGCCGTAGTCTGAGCTTCAGTTGTGTTTAATCTCCGTGGTTTGAGTGCCGTCGTCTGAGCTTCAGTTGTGTTTAATCTCCATGGTTTGAGTGCCGTAGTCTGAGCTTCAATTGTGTTTAATCTCCATGGTTTGAGTGCCGTAGTCTGAGCTTCAGTTGTGTTTAATCTCCATGGTTTGAGTGCCGTAGTCTGAGCTTCAATTGTGTTTAATCTCCATGGTTTGAGTGCCTTAGTCTGAGTTGCTCAAGGCTTCTATTGCATTCAGGGGACGTTAAACTTCTCTTGCTCACGTTAACTCTGAAACTGCCAAATCAGCTGTGTGAGGTGCTGTGTGCTTTTCTCAAGGTATGTGTCTGATGTGTGTGTCTGATTGTGTGTGTCTGAGTGTGTATGTCTAAGTGTGTGTGTGTGTGTGTGTCTGAGTGTGTGTGTGTGTGTGTGTGTGTGTGTGTGTGTGTGTGTGTGTGTCTGCTCCAAATGTTCCTGCTTGTCTGGAAGTCGTCCGTGTGTAGTTCAGAGGAAGAGTTGTTTATCCCACAGCTGTTTTTCTCTCGTCTTCTAAACTCACCAGCCGTATCCTCAGAGCTTATCATGTAGCTGGGCCAGCTGCCAACCTTCTTCTGCACAGGAAACAAAAACACACACACACTCACACTCACACTCACCACACACACACACCACATACACACACCACATACACACGCACGCAACACACACACCACACACACACACACTCACCACACACACACACACCACAAACGCACACACAAAAAATGTGCACGCAAACACACACACACACACACCCATGCCTTTGTATTTGAATTCTTGAATTTCCCCTGGGGATCAATAAAGTATCTATCTATCTCTATCTATCTTGTTTTGTTTTTTGTGTCTGTTTTTTGGTGATTCACCGATAGGCCTTGAGGCCTTCACTCTTTCACTCTTTCTCTCTCTGGCCTCTGGTTCCGCTGCAAACTCTCTCATTCCTCCACCTCTTCCTCCACCTGTTCCTCTGCAGACACTCTTCTGGTTCCGCTGCAAACTCTCTCATTCCTCCACCTCTTCCTCCACCTCTTCCTCCACCTGTTCCTCTGCAGACACTCTTCTGGTTCCACTGTAAACTCTCTCATTCCTCCACCTCTTCCTCCACCTCTTCCTCCACCTCTTCCTCCACCTGTTCCTCTGCAGACACTCTTCTGGTTCCACTGTAAACTCTCTCATTCCTCTTCCTCCACCTGTTCCCCTGCAGACGCACTTCTTCGGTCTGTGGTTCCACGGTCGGGCGCAGCAGCAGCAGCAGCAGCAGCAGCGCTGGGTGGAGCTGGAGAAGCCGCTCAAGAAGCAGCTGGACAAGTTCGGCAACGAGCCGCTGCTCTTTTTTGGGGTCATGTTCTACGTGCCCAGCGTCACCCGCCTGGAGCAGGAGGCCACCAGGTCAGTGTGTGTGTGTGTGAGTGTGTGTGTGGTGTGTGTGTGTGTGTGTGTGTGTGTGGTGTGTGTGTGTGTGTGTGTGTGTGTGTGTGGTGTGTGTGTGTGTGGTGTGTGTGTGTGTGTGTGTGTGTGTGTGGTGTGTGTGTGTGTGGTGTGTGTGTGTGTGTGTGTGTGTGTGTGTGCTGTGTGTGTGTGAGTGTGTGTGTGTGTGTGTGTGTGTGTGTGTGTGCTGTGTGTGTGTGTGTGTGTGTTCTCATGTCTCCTTCTCCTCCCCTGTCTTGTCAAATTCTCCTCTCTCCTTCTCTCTTCTTTGTGTGTGTGTGTGTGTGTGAGCTCTGCTTTATAAACCTTGTGTGGGTTGTTTTGGAGGTCGTCTCAGGTGCAGAGTGGCCTCCTCAGATGTGCTGTTTAGTGTGTGTGTGTGTGTGTGTGAAGTGCTGTTCCTCTTTAGTCTGTTCCACGTGCCCACTACTGCTCCTCAGATGTGCTGTTCCTCTTTAGTGTGTGTGTGTGTGTGTGTGTGTGTGTGTGAAGTGCTGTTCCTCTTTAGTCTGTTCCACGTGCCCACTACTGCGCACCGTACTGGTGAGGGTGTGTCTGTGGAGCTGTGGCATCTCCGGTTGGCCCAGGTCCTCAGTGCACACACACAGACACAGCACACATAGCCTACAGACACACACACATCTCCGGTTGGCCCAGGTCCTTGTGTCAGTGCACACACACACGCACAGACACAGCACACACACACACACACACACACACACACTCACACACACACACACACACACACACACACACACACACACACACACAAACACATCTCCGGTTGGCCCAGGTCCTCGTGTCAGTGCATGTCTGTGGGCTTAAGTGTGTGAGCTCACCTGCGTGGGTTGGACCCTGTTCAGTCTGCTTTTCAGCTAACTGCTATGAGTTAACCTTCACTGGTCAGCAGCTTTACAGCTAACTGCTATGAGCTAACCTTAGCTGGCCAACACCTGTACAGCTAATTGCTATGAGCTTACCTTAACTGGTCTGTACAGCTAACTGCAATGAGCTAACCTTAACTGGCCAGAACCTGTAGCGCTAACTGCAATGAGCTAACCATAGCTGGTCAGCACCTTTACAGCTAACTGCAATGAGCTAACCTTAGCTGGCCAGCACCTGTAGTGCTAACTGCAATGAGCTAACCTTAGCTGGCCAGTACCTGTACAGCTAACTGCAATGAGCTAACCTTAACTGGTCAGCACCTGTAGTGCTAACTGCAATGAGCTAACCTTAACTGGTCAGCACCTGTAGTGCTAACTGCAATGAGCTAACCTTAACTGGTCAGCACCTGTAGCGCTAACTGCAATGAGCTATCCTAAAGCAGTTCGCTATTAGCCTCAGGAGCTAGCTGCTAAGAGCTAATCCCCATCAGGTCAGTAACTCTTATCTGCTACGAGGTAACCAGAGCTTGTCATTAGCACTGACTTAGCATGCTATTAGTTTTGAGTAGTCAGCAGATAATTTGGGGTTGGGAGAGAGAGAGAGAGGGAGGGAGAGGGAGGGAGAGGGAGAGAGAGAGAGGTAGAGAGAGAGGGAGGAAAAGGAGGGAGAAAGAGAACAGGACAGAGATGAGAGAAGGAGGGAAGAGAACAAGGGAAGGAAGAGTGTGAGACTTCATAGTGTGGTGCTGCTCAAAGTGTGACAGGTCAACAGGAGGGCAGGCTGCAGTGTGAATGGCCAGTCAGCCAACCTCTCACACACACACACACACAGACAGCACATGCACACACACACACACACACACACACACACACACAGCACATACTCTCACATGCACACACACACAAACACACACACACACAGACACACACAGACAGCACATGCACACACACACACACACACACACACACACACACACACACACACACACAGCACATACTATAATAATAATAATAATAATAATAAAGCTTTATTTGTATAGCACCTTTCATACACAGAATGCAGCTCAAAGTGCTTTACATTTGAAGCATGTAACACAATAATAGTCAGTCAGTCATTATCAATCACTTTTCTTTGCTGTTTATGATATACTCAGCAACATATCAAAAATATAGAAAATGACGTCATAAGACTGGCAGCCTTAACCCTCTTACCCCCCACAAGCACGCCATATGGCAACTGTGGCAAGGAAAAACTCCCATATTCCAGGAAGAAACCTTGAGCAGAACCTGACTTAATAGGGGGAGCCCATCTGCTTCTGGCTGGCTGCGCCCTCCAATAGCAGCAGATGTAGAATAATCTGAAAATGTAGTCTACAGGATAAGATGAGTTAACTAAAAGCTTTCCTGTACAGTTATGTTTTCAGATCTTTTTTAAAAATATTTACTGAACTCGCCTGCTTGATGTACAGAGGCAGGGTGTTCCATAGTTTGGGGGCATAATGGATAAACGCAGCTTCTCCACTTTGTTTGTGGAGCACTTTGGGTACGATTAAAAGATTAGAATTGGATGATCTAAGTTTCCTTTGTGGTTGATAAGATATTAAAAGCTCAGAGATATATGAAGGTGCTATGCCATTCAGAGCTTTGTAAGTAATTAACATAACCTTAAAATCAATTCTATAGGAAATAGGGAGCCAGTGCAGTTCAGCCAACACAGGGGTGATGTGTTCTCTCTTCTTAGTCTTAGTTAAAAGTCTAGCCGCAGAGTTCTGTATGAGTGCCAATTTCTTTAGATGTTTTTTGGGAAGACCAGTGAAAAGTGCATTGCAGTAGTCTAACCTGCTAGTGATAAAGGCGTGAATTAGTTTTTCTGCATCTTGTTGAGTTAAAAAGGGCCGCACTTTGGCAATGTTTCTCAAGTGGAAATAGGCTGTCTGAGTAACTTTACTGATATGGGGCTTAAAACTTAACTCTGCATCTAAGATGACACCGAGGCTTGTTACTTTTGGTTTGACCTGGTGTGCCAAGTTCCCCAGATTACTAAGAATAATATCTCGCTTTAGTTTTGGTCCAACCAGACTCTCACATGCACACACACACAAACACACACACACACACACACACACAGACAGCACATGCACACACACACACACACACACACACACACACACACACACACACACACACACACACACACACACACACAGCACATACTCTCACATGCACACACACACAAACACACACACACACACACACACACACACACACAGCACATACTCTCACACACACACACACACACACACAGCACATACTCACACACACACACACGCATACACATACACATACACATACACATACACACACACACACACACACACACAGACAGCACATGCACACATACACACACACACACACACACAGCACATACTCTCACATGCACACACACACAAACACACACACACACACACACACACAAAGCACATACTCTCACACACACACACACACACACACACACACACAGCACATACTCACACACACACACACGCATACACATACTGTACACATACACATACACATACACACACACAGACACAGCACATACACACACACACACACACACACACTGCAGCACACAAAACACTTCACACATTCATAGCTTTTTAACAGGCATGAAAGGACTTGTTCATCATTTGGAAGTACTACTACCATAAATGATCAGAGAAGGGAGTGTGTGTGTGTGTGTGTGTGTGTGTGTGTGTGTGTGTGTGTGTGTGTGTTCACTGCATTCCTCTGGGTGTGTGTAGAATCAGGGGAGCAAGAGGAACAATAATACAGACTGTGAGAGAGGTCTTGTGTGTGCGTCTGTGTGTGTGTGTGTGTATGTGTGCCTGGCTGGACTCAGGAGTTAAACTGGAATGTTGGCACAACTGGGCTTGTGTAGGAAGATACTACATTCCTCTGGACTACAAACACACACACACACACAAACACAAACACACACACACACACTCACACTCACAGACACTCACGCACACACTCACACTCACACTCACACTATACACACACATGCACATATTCAGACAGTTTGCAAACATATGGGAATACACACATACACACATTTGCTCATCTGTAAAAGACAAGTGTAATTTGTCAAATAATACCACCAGTGAAGGGTTTTGGGTTCAGTGTAACGTTCAGTACACACACACACACACACACACACACACACACACACACACACACACTGTGACAGCCAAGGTTTTGGGTTCAGTGTAATCTCAGGCACTTGTGGGTGATGGTAAAGGTATCCAATATATTTGGGGGTGTTGTTAAAGGCGATGTTAAAGGTGTCCTAAATATTTTGGGGTTTTTGTTTATTTGTTGTTTAGCATGCAGACCTTCTCAGTTGAGATTGGGAGTGGGTCTGGAAAAGGTTCACTGACTTACGGCTTCCAGCAGGGGCATAACTAGCAGAGAAATTAAACTCTAATTGGTGCATTAAACTCTTACCAAATCATTTCAGAAGTGTAGCAATCTTGTAAACAAAGTTTCTAAATGCAGTTGTTTACTAAATTCCAAAGAGATACACGTCCTGTGTGTGTGTGTGTGTGTGTGTGTGTGTGTGTCCAGATTAGCGATTGTATCATGGCCTCTTGGCCAGACGGACCTGCAGAGCAAATCCCAAATTTGCCAAAGGTTTGTATTGGTATTCTCAGGCTACTGCAGTTGTGGAGTATTTGAATTTTGCACAAATACAACATTTTGATTTGTTTACAAACTGGCAAAACATTTCCGAGGGGCCATGTCGACTGACAAGGGAATATTACACAATTTAATACAAATAGTAGGCTATTGATTGCCG
>NC_055962.1:38383663-38398663 GCF_018492685.1 Alosa sapidissima | reverse complement strand
GCCGGTCAGGATGTTGCCGGTCAGGATGCTCTCAATGGTACATGAGCGGTAGATGCTGTGATGTTGTAGCAAATCGCCCTTATTCAAAAGGACTGATTGTGTGTGTGTGTGTGTGGGGGGGTGTGATGTTGCCAGTCAGGATGCTCTCAATGGTACAGCGGTAGAAGTTGGTCAGTATTTCACTGTCCACACCGTGTTTGAGGTGTGAGTTGCCATACAGTCATGAGTATACAGCGAGTACAGCAGAGGGCTTAACACACACCCCTGCGGTGCACCAGTGCTGAGTGTTAGTGTGTGCTTGGCCTATAGGCAAACTGGAGTGGATCTAATGTAGAAGACAGGGAGGATGTAATATGATCTTTAACTCTCAAAACACTTCATAACAACAGAGGTCAGAGCAGCAGGTCACTCTCTCTCTACCTCCATCTACATCTCTCTCTCTCTCTCTCACTCTCTCTCTCCCTGTCTCTCTCTCTCACTCTCTCTCTCTACCTCCATCTACATCTCTCTCTCTCTCTCACTCTCTCTCTCCCTGCCTCTCTCTCTCACTCTCTCTCTCTACCTCCATCCTGCCTCTCTCTCTCACTCTCTCTCTCTACCTCCATCTACATCTCCCTCTCTCTTTCTCTCACTCTCTCCCTGTCTCTCTCTCACTCTCTCTCTCTACCTCCATCTACATCTCTCTCTCTCTCACTCTCTCTCTCCCTGTCTCTCTCTCTCACTCTCTCTCTGTAGAACTGGCCGGTGGAAGGTGTTTTGGAGGAGTGGACTCAGAAGGTAGCCGAAGAGCACAAGCGCCACTGGTAGTTACACACACACACACACACACACACACACACACACCGGCCCCAGTGGCAATACACAAAAACTGCTTATACATGAAACTAAAGTCCTCTTATGTACGTGTGTGTGTGTGTGTGTGTGTGTGTGTGTGTGTGTGTGTGTGTGTGTGTGTGTGTGTGTCCCAGTCGAATGCAGACAGCTGAGGCAGAGCTCCTTTATATAAAGGAAGTGGAGAAACTAGATGGCTTTGGCCAGGAAAGCTTCGCTGCAAAGGTAATTTGAATTTGTCTATGCACACACAGTATAAACATACTTCAGACGCTCATTTTCTCACACACACACACACACATTGAACCCCGGATTCCCACGTCTCAGAACGTAACTCTAACCATTAAGCCATCTACTTCCACTTTTCAGTGTGAGTTTGCAGGGAGACTAACCCTTATACTTCATAGGCCTGCAATCACTACATTTCTGTTAGCTAACAAACTGGTGGTTGTATGTGTTCACTGAACAAAGATTATGAAAATAAAACACAACTTTTCCATCTAAAACTTAATTTGAACAGATATTAGTGCTGAAACCGTTCAGAGATGTGAGATTTCGCCAAATTTGGTTTTGCTCATTTTGAGTAGGCCTAAACTGTTCACCAAAGGCCATCATCTCTGGCCCCAGCTTGATAAAAACAAAGGTAGGCTCTGATTTAGCCTAGTCTACTGTATGACTTCAACGAGGTGATCTTTCGTATCGTTCTGTAGCTTACAGTATCAATCTCACTGCCACTTGCAACGCCTTTGAATGCAGTCCGCTGCCCTGTTTACCGGCAACGCTACAGTGGACTTAAACTGCCACCTTGTGGCGATGAGTTGTAATACATTTCACGCAGCTGCGTGAATCATGGAAAGCGCGAATGAAGTGGCCACTTGAAAATGGGACCCACTGTAATCATACTTCATTTTCCATTATTCATTAGCTATATGCATAGTGCATTCATGCTTCAGTGTGTGAGAGTGTGTGACAGAGAGAGTGTGTGTGTGTGCTCTGCCAGTGACAGTCCAACATACTCTCTGTCTCTCTCTTACCCTGTGTGTGTGTGTGTGTGTGTGTGTGTGTGTGTGTGTGTGTGTGTCTCAGGATAACTACACTAACGATATCTTCATCGGTGTGTCCTTCATCGGAGTGTTTGTCAAACATAGGAATGGGAGGTCCATCATGCTCCACAGGTGAAACACACACACACACACACACACACACAGACACACACACACACACACACATACACACACACACACACATACATACAGTACACACACACACACACATACACACACACACATACACACACACACACATACACACACACACACACACACACATATACATACAGTACACACAGACACACGCACACACACACACACGCAGACATACAATTTGTTGATGCCTGATGTTGAATTTCCCTCTCCGATGCCTTTGTTGTAACCTTGGTTGACCTTGACGGCTCCCACAGATGGAAGGACATCGGCACCATCGCTCACAACAAGTCGGCCATCACCGTGGAGATCACCAGTAGAGACGACACTATCATGTTCCACACGGTATGGTGGAAAGCCAGGGTTGGGCACCGGAACACGGTTCTAATATGGCACCGGTGCCGATGCAAACGGCAGTAACTGCATCGAATAAGAACGTGGATTTCGGTGCCTCATTTCGGTGCTTAAATAGCGTTTTTTTTAAAAAAAAAAATTTTATACAAGGCATCACTGCATGTCATGCGCCATCTCTGATAGCAACACATCCAGATACAGTTAGCTAACATATGATAAACACTGGATGTATAAATCAGAGGGGTGCACCACATAGGCGAGTGGACAGTGTTTGACAGCTTGCGTGAGCCCAAGTAGCTTACTTTAAAACGACATGCGAGCTCCTGTCAAAATCTAGCAGTGGGCCTAACTACACACAAGCAAAAGGCTATGAAACAACATCAACAGTAGGCTAGCCTATACGTTACACAATATCCTTGCTAATGCGCTAACTGCCATTTATTTGAAATATTATCAGCAAACTTGTGAGGTGAAAACTTTATTTCATGGTGTGTTAAACAACATAATGGCATGATATTAATCTTTCATGTGCATGAGGCCCATATAGCATCACAATGAATATGAAGATCATGTTAAAAGTTAGCTGGCAAAAACATAAATATGTAGGTTACATACCTGATGTCACTGAGCTGTCAAAGAGGCTACGAAATCATCTCGCTATTATCGCTAATTAAACATTAGCTGACTGGTGTTAGCGCATAGCCGTAGTTGCTGTTAAAATGCCTACTAGGCTAGCGCTGGGAATCTAAACACTTCAACACCGACATGTAGCCTAACATGTTCAAAACTACTGTGTGTTATGGGTAAAGACATGAAATTTCTTGAAGCATTTGGGAACACACTGAATTAACTAGAAAGTAGAGTCCCTGTTAGATTAGCTTGCTTGCAAATGGCGTTGTCCATGACCTGGCAGTTTTATGGCAAGCGATTTTAACATACCTTATGGCAAACCGCCTACACTGGGTAAACTTGAAAGCAGAGCTTACCATTGTGTGCCTGCATGGCAAGCTGTTTTAACCTTTAAATGTATTATGCGTAGGAGCAATGAGATATTGATAGTAAATTGAATATAACAGTTCAATTTCCTGTTCAAATTTGTCTTATCAATAAAAAAAAGCAATTCATGCTTAAGACCATTTTAATTTAAAACATTTTAAAAACAAAGGACCGGTTTAGGCACCGGCACCATTTTAAAAGTATCGATTTAGCACCGGTATCGGATAAAACCCAAACGATACCCAACCCTAGTGGAAAGACAGGGTCATGGGAATGTCTGTGTGTGTCTGTCTGTGTGTGTGTCTCTGTGTGTGTGTGTGTCTCTGTGTGTGTGTGTGTGTGTGTGTGTGTGTGTGTGTGTGTGTGTGTGTCTGTGTGTGTGTGTGTGAGGGGAGAGGAGTCATTGTTGGCTTCATGACGTCATTACTACTGTTATCAGAAGGCTGTGAAATGCTATCCTGACCTCTGTCCTTACATCTGTGTGTGTGTGTGTGTGTGTGTGTGTGTGTTTGATTGGTACAGGAAGACATCGAGATGGCCAAGTACATTGCCAGGCTTTTCACGGCCAGACACAAGTTCTACAAACAGAACAAGATATGTGCTGAGTATGTTTACACACACACACACACACACACACATTCTCACTCACATACTTATTTACACACACACACACACACTCACACATTCTCACACACACACACACACACTCACACATTCTCACTCACATACTTATTCACACACACACACACTCACACATTCTCACTCACATACTTATTCACACACACACACACACACACACACACATTCTCACTCATATTTATTCACACACACACTCACACATTCTCACTCACATACTTATTCACACACACATACACACACACACACACACACACACATTCTCACTCATATTTATTCACACACACACTCACACATTCTCACTCACATACTTATTAACACACTCACACACACTCACACACACACACTCCTCATGTTCCATATTGTGTTTGTTGCTCATGTTTCATGTTCTACAGTATGTGTGTGTTTGTCATGTTTAAAGTTCTGTAAGTTCATCATGTTCCGTGTTGTGTGTGTGTGTTCATCATGTTCTGTGTTCTATGTGTGTGTTCCTTAGGCCGGCCCATTCTCCAGCTCCCATCCGGAGAAGACCCACATGGAACCGGCTGGTATGTTCTACTGTTCCCTTTGACCTCTAGCACCCCCCCCACTCTCTAGCTGCAGCCCAGGCACCACAAACTCACACACACACACCACACACACACACACCACATACACACACACACACACACATACACACACACACACACACACACACACACACACACCACATACACACACACACACACACCACATACACACCACATACACACACACACACACCACATACACACAGACACACACACCACATACACACAGACACACACACCACATACACTCACACACACCACACACACACACCACATACACACACACACACCACATACACACACACACACCACATACACACAGACACACACACCACATACACTCACACACACCACACACACACACCACATACACACACTCACACACACCACATACACACACACGCACACACACACACACACCACATACACACACACTCACACACACCACATACACACACACACGCACACACACACCACATACACACACACACACACACACCACACACACACACACATACACACACTCTCACACACACACACACCACATACACACACACACACCACATACACACACACACACACACACACACCACATACACACACACGCACACACACACGCACACACACACACACATAGACACACTCACACACACACACACATACACACACTCTCACACACACACACATACACACACTCACACACACACACACACACAGAGCTAGTGCTCATAAAGAGCCCACAGTGTGCTAATAGTTTCCATGATGCCATTAAGCTCGGTGTGTGTGTGTGTGTATGTGTGTGTGTGTGTGTGTGTGTGTGTGTGTGTGTGTGTGTGTTGTGGGCTGTGCAGTCGGGACAGGAAGCCCATAATGGCACCAGATCGGGCACAATGCAGCTCAGTGTGGGACCAGCGCAAGCCTCAGGGGCTACTGACACACGGGACACATTGTGTGTGGGTGTGTGTGTGTGTATGTGTGTGTATGTGTGTGTGTGTGTGTGTATGTGTGTGTGTGTGTTCACGAGTCTCTCCCTGTGTTTCAGCCCAGGCCCCAGTCCTGCATCCTACAGTATGCTGACCATTACCAAGATACCCAGAGCTCCCAAGGTACACACACACACACACACACACACACACACACACACACACATACATACACACACACACATATACGCACATACACACAGAATGCTATTCTTTTGACAGGATGCGTTTCTCTTTTAAATGCCACCAAATGCCTGATAGATTTATTACAGTGCATGAAAATGCGCTGTACTATTCTTCTTAAAGGAGAATTCCGGTGTGATATTGACCTAAAGTGTGTTGAAACCATAGACTGTAAAAACTATGGACAAAGCGTCTGTGACGTCACCCATAGATTTTCTGAAGAACGGTTATGAAGCCGTTTATGGGGGGTATGGGCGGCGCCATCTTGGAAAACCTTGGGAAATCCTAACCCCGCCCACCTCCTGAGCAAGCCGGTGAACCCGCCTCAGCTAAGCTATCTGTAACGTTAGGCCTACAAGATGGACTGGCACAGACGTTGCTGTAACATAATTTGCTGGTAAGTTTGATCTGCTAACGTGAAGTTCATGTATGTTTCTTAATGCCATGTTCAGACACTTTTTAATTTTGTATGCTGAAAGGTATTCGGGTGAACGGTTGAAAAGTTGAGAATGAAGAGTTGAGTTTGCAGATTCTATAGCTTCTAGGTAAAATAAACTAACGTTAGCTATCCCTCCCTTGCTGAAGTTACGGTAAAATAACGTAGAGTAATTTAGCAGTTTAGCGTTACAGGTTCAGCAACTCATACTGACAAAAATATATCTTTGCCTTTATTGTTTTGTGATTAACGTTAGCATCTCATATCCTCAGTGGCAGCCATCATTGTAACGTTAATTAATTTACGATAACATCAGCCAGCTCGCTGTATTCTGTCAACGTGTGGTGTGAATTGATAAAATCGTAGTAGGGTATTAGTTAACTTGTACATCATGAATTCATTTTGATTAACTCTTAATATCACGTTTTGAAATCGCTATATTGCTCTAAAGTTGTCAGTGGTAGCTTGGTCTAAGATGACACTGAAATTTCTCATCGGTGGCCATTTCACGATCCAGCGTTCATGTTCGGTTAGCTTGCCTTATTTCCCCTTCTTGTCAGGCTATTATCAAAACGTTAAATCCAGTTACAGTGTCCGGTGTTTGGCATAACAATACCAATATTAGTGTAGTTTGTCACTGAAGACCCATTTCAAAGCGCACAATAGTACTACAGCATTGTACAATAACTGTACTTTTGTTGATTACAACAAGTAGTGTTGGTTTGCATTATTGTATTATCTTGTAAGCTATATAGGTACTAATGAAAAGTTTACCTTTCTATTTTGGCAGTTCGCCATGGGGAGGAGGCGGCAAGGAGGTCCATGGGCTCTAACCTGGGACTAGACGTCCAGGTGAAGTGGTTTGGCTGGGGTGTGGTGATATTGAACCCATTGAGACTATACAGTACATTTCACTTTATGTCTATTGATGGACTGTTACACCTACCCTTTACTGAACTTGCACTTGGAAATGTTTATGGTACTTTTCTGAACTGTGAATTACATTAAAACTCATGCCAAACCAATTTGCCTGTGCTTTCAAAAACATTTATACAAATCCGTCAGCTTCAGTCAGTAGGTTGAATTGAAGACCCAGATGCAGAAGTAAAGGTGATTTTTTACTTGTATATCTTGAGCATTACAGGTAACCACTGAATTTGTGAAACTAAAATAACAAAAACTAATATGTACTAAGCTAGTACATAGTCAATACATATTAGATCACTTTAAAGACACAGATGCAAATGCTGTAAATAAAGGTGAACAAAGTCCTTGAAATCAGAAGCTGCCACTGCTCACTGACTTCTGCCCCATCTGGTAGGATTTCAAAATGTTCCAGATCTGAAAACAGAAATATTGGTATATGTCACATCCTTGAACTTGAACAAGTGAACAAGTGCTCACAAATTAAGCTAAAAAATATATTTTTTATGTGGTAATCATAGACTGTGGAGGCAATATATGACAACAACGAAGTAAGATTTGCAGACTCACTCCCAATATTTATAATGAACAACAAACTCACAGAACACTAGCTGAATGGGGACAGGACACGCGTATTCAACTATTGCACATGCCCTGTTTATGCGGGCAATAAGCAAAAACAAATGTGGTGTATTTAAAGTAATGTAGAATAAATATTTCTTGTATTTTTGTGTTTTCAGTGAAACAGTGTAAGCTCATATCTACACCCTATTGAGGTAGTTATTAACAGTTAGGCCAAGGTCCAGTCAAACAATAGCCAGCCACTGGTGCCATATTGTTTAATTATGCAATCTGTATCCAACCAAAACCTGCTGATTTGAAGGCATAATGCAACTACTTTCCGTGTGTGACTTATCAAAAGATGCTAATGATAAATTATGTTGATAGTTATTGCACAGATGTGCCCTGGACTGCTCAAAATAAAAGGCCACTCTAAATGTCTGAAATGCATTCATGTTTGTTCAGTATATGGTAAAGATGTCTGGAATATACAACCAGTAGGTTGCTCCAATTAAATGTATGAAAAATGTCAAAGTACCATGGAATCAGTGCTGAAGTGATGCTTCTGAGTGTCGACTGCACAGACGAGAATTGAAGTTAGGAGTCCAGAGCCCTCTCCAGCACCCAGCCTGTCTGGATTACCTACAGGGAAACTTTGCATAGACAAGAAGTGTTCGTTCAAATTTGTGTTTAACAAATAAATGGCATCAATAAGAGTTTCAAACGTCAGTTATAACTATCGCTTGTTATCACAGCTCCATGTTCAAAGTATACGGTCAATGGTTCATAGCGGTTCACAATTTTGCCTCAGCTAGCCGACAATAAGCCTTTTAATGCTTCGGCTCTTAAACGTGACAACCCAAAGACTGTATAAATTGTCAATGGACTAAGCATTCCCACAGAGCGTATTTACAAAAGGTTTTTTGACGAGAACATGCTTTGTTGCCCCAGTATGTTTGTGAACTAACGTTAACTTTAGAGCTGTCTGTTCATTGACTCACACCTGGCTAGTATGACCAACGTTAAGCTAACTCATAACGGGAGCACAATGGTTTTCACTAACGTTAACTTTATTCAAGTTAACTAAATGTATGTGTGTGCTTCTGCCATTCGGTCATCATTTTCGACATTAACTTATTTGAGGCGATATGACGCTAACGTAGCCTAACGTTAGTGCCCACTCGATGCTAAATAATGCTAACATCTAGTGCTACGTGAAATAGTAGTGGAATGAATGTCACTTACCTGAAAAAACTGGAACGAAGTCTTCTGAAAGTGTCGGTTAGTAGGCTTCAATTAATAGCTTAGCAAACCATTTTATGTCAGCTTTTTGAATAAAGATGTTCAGAAAGGATGTGGTAACTTTGTGTATAATCATGGCTGAGACGTCAAAGTTTCAGGGTTTCCACTCAGCTGGCAACGTCTGCTGCTGTATGCCTCGACGTCAGCCGTCAATCAAGCCGACCACGCCCTTAATTATTCATATATTTTATATCTAAATGTGATCTAAACTAATGAGTTAGAAAAAAATTCACCCCCCTCACAGTTGTCAGGCACTGGGAAACTACCGAAAAGTACAATAAAAGTCCATGGGACCAGGCTTTAAAAACATGTATTTACGCTGTGAAAACGGACATTTTAACATGGGAGTCTATGGACATTTGCTCGCTTTTGGGACCAGTCCCTAGCGGATTTTCGATGTATTGCAGTTTTTCGAACTTCCGGGTAGGCTTCATTGTTCAGATTAGAATGTTGCCGCTTGGTTGAAACATGATACCGAGTGTGAACGTATGTCTCATAGCCCATCTCGGCTTGTCCCCTGCACTCCAAAATCTGGCGCTAGTTAGCCGATGCTACCAACAGCTTTTTCAATGGTGGTGCTTCGGCATCGGGCTAGCCATGCAAATAAATCACTGTTTTACACCATTTACGAGGCTCAATGTATCTCCACACTTCATTGGTAGACTTCTGAGGGCCCTGACATTTAAAACGAGACATTGAGAACTTTGAAAAAGCACTGGTAGTTTACTTACAAGACGATTTATGCAGACAGTATCTTCACGAAGTTTAGCGTTCGCAGCCATCTTGAATTTAGTCACGATAAGTCGAGCGACAAGTAAGAATGAACAGGTATGATAAGGGATCAGATTCCAAAAATAATTCAGTAGAAATGCATGGATTCCAGTTTCTTCCAGTAGCAACAACTGGAATCCATGCATTTCCACTGAATTATTTTTGGAATTGTGAACAGGTTTGGAACAGTGATTTATTTGCATGGCTAGCCCGATGCCAAAGCACCACCATTGAAAAAGCTGTTGGTAGCATCGGCTAACTAGCGCCAGATTTTGGAGTGCAGGGGACAAGCCGAGATGGGCTATGAGACATACGTTCACACTTGGTATCATGTTTCAACACACTTTAGGTCAATATCACACCGGAATTCTCCTTTAAGCTTCTTATTCTTCTTCTTCTAACGCAGTTAATGCAGCTTCAACCGTTTAACGTAGAAACTTCAGGTCCAAACTTCGTAGGTCTTACTTAGGACATGTGTGCTTTTTACTTTTCATCTTTGTAACTTTTATACTTTTAAACTATTAATTATAAACTTTTAAAAAATCCCCATAGACTTAATTTGCGATTATGACATCACAATACGGCCATTAAGCAATTAGAATCCTATGCCAGGTGGTCAAGCCACCTGCAGCAACTGCCAGTCTCAGGCTTTAAGCATACAAACTGGCCCTATTAAGACTACACATCCTGTTCAACTGCTTCCTCTGCCAAAAACTGTTTCAAAATAAAAGTCCTCACTACAATTATTCACTGTTAAACAATTTAACCCTTTAAACTACTGAACTTTTTAACTGTTTAGCCATTGTAACTGTCACTTGTAATCAACTATGACTCCTACCCACTGTAGTTAGTTAGCATGGTTAGCATAGTTAGCATGTTAGCATTGTTAAACAGTCTACTTTTAAACTATCAACTTTTATTAAGCTATGCAACCACCATGTCTATCCTAGCATCAACATAGTAACCATGTCTGTATTATCTATTTTAACTATACATGATATTTTACATCACAACTTTTGCATTTTCATGCACTGGTAATTCCTTGGAATTGCATTTCTAGTATTTATTGTGTGTGTGTGTGTGTGTGTATGTGCGTGTGTGTGTCCTAATTGTGTGTTGTCTATGGTGCCCCTTGCAGACAGCATCTTCCATGACGACCCGTACTTTAAGTCGGAGAGCAGCCTTGACCGCTGTGTTCTGGACCTGGGCTTCCGTAATGGCGGCGCGGTTCTGAACGGCAGCATGTGCAGCAGCCCGAGCGTGAGCTCTCTGAACCGCTCGCAGACCTTCACGCAGGCGTCGCCCATCTCGCTGTCCACGTCCAGCCTGAGCACGGCCGCCGGAGACTTCCCTGCCGCGAGCGGTCAGCGCCACTCGGCCGTGCTGCCACCCTCCTACCGGCCCACGCCCGAGTACGACGCTGTGATGCGGCAGAAGCAGCGCAGGCTCCTCCCCTCCTCCGCGCAGCACTCGGCCAATCAGCACGCGCCACAGCGCCGCTCCGCCGACAGCCACAGCCTATCGCTGCGCAGCCTCAACATCAGCCACGCCCACGCCTACCGCCACCCCGAGGCGCTGGTCAACAGCCAGCCAGAGATCCGTGAGCGCGCAGGGGGACTCTACCACGGGGGGCAGTACGGGGGGGTGGCGGGCGGCGGGGGGCATCCGCTGGGCTACGGGGGCATGGGGGGGCATCACGCCGGACCTCTGCCCGGGGCGCACGCAGGGGGCACTGGGGGCATGATGGGCTGCCGCTCGGGGGGCATGGCGTCCGGCGGAGGGGGGGGCGTGGGCAGCGCCATCTCCCACACGGTCAGCACGCCCGAGCTGGCCAATCCCATGCAGCCGTGCGGAGGAGGGGGCGGGGGTGCGGGCGGGGGGGTCGGGGGGGGTAACGGGGGACTGGGTGGCGCCGGAGGGGGCAGTAACGTCCACTCAGGGCAGCACGGCTACGCGGCCGGGGGGGGCAGTGGGGGGCACATGCTGCGGAACCACCTGTCGCGGCCCCCCCCCGCCCTACCCGGCGTTTCGCCCGGCCACCAGCACGCCGGACCTGGTCAGCCTGCGCCAGCGCTGCCTGGGGGGCAGCACCCCCGAGCTCCTCCATGCCCAGAAGCTCCCGCTCGCCGTGCCCAGAACCTTCCAGCCCGACAGCTGCGCCGTCGTACGCCAGTCCCTGCAGGAGGCCAGCGCCACGCTCACCCCCGCGTCCTCCTCCTCCGGCCCGGGCTCGGCCCAGCGCCGGGCCAACCTCAGCAAGCGCCACAGCATGGAGGTGGTGCCCCTGGGGGGAGGGGGAGGGGCCGGGAGGGCAGGGGGAGGGGCCACGGGGGCCGCCGGCCAATCACAGCTGCCGCTGCTGCGCCGGAACACGCTGCGCGAGCAGCTGGCCTCCTCGGGTCCTCCCACCCAGCCCCAGCCCCCCAAGGAGGCGTCCTCGCAGATGCCCGCTCAGAAAGCCGAGGCGTACCAGCACCAGAAGAGCCTGTCCAACGCCACCATGCTGGTGCACAGCAGCGAGAGCGACAGCGAGGACGAGGACGAGGCGCCCGAGCTGGACGTGCGGATCCCCGGTCTTCACGACGACATCAGCGCACAGCTGCAGGCCGCGCTGGCCAAGCTGCCCAGCAAGCCCCCGCCGGACTACCCTGGACCGCCCCGGCACAGCGGCCGCAGCCAGCGCCAGGAGCAGCCACCGCACCCCCCACACACACACACACACACGCACGCGCCGACCGGCGGTGGCGGCGGCGGCACGGGGACCTTGCCGCGCGGGGAGCAGCCGGGGCTCGGACCGTCCATCTCGGAGCCGGACCTGACCAGCGTCAAGGAGCGCGCGCGCAAGGAGCCGCTCAAGGAGCGCCCCGTGTCCGAGATGTTCTCCATCGAGGACAGCATCGTGGAGAGAGAGATCGCACAGAGGGTGAGCACTCAGTGTGTGTGTGTGGCTGTGTGTTGTGTGTGTGTGTGTGTGTGTGTGTGTGTGTGTGTGTGTAGTGTTTAGTTCCAGATGTTATTTTATAGTGTTTAGTTCCAGATGTGATTTGATAGTGTTTAGTTTCAAATGTGATTTTATAGTGTTTAGTTCCAGATGTGATGTTATAGTCTTAGTAACCTTAGTGTGTTGTGTGTGTTAGATGTGTGTGTGTGTTGTGTACATGCACATGTGTGTGATGTGTGTTATATGTGTGTGTGTGTGTGTTGTGTACATGCAGATGTGTGTGCGTTGTGTACATGCAGATTTGTGTGATGTGTGTTAGGTTATTGTGTTGTGTACATGCATGTGTGTGTGTGTGTATAATGTGTGTGTGTGTGTATAATTTGTGTGTTGTGTGTGTGTAGACACTGAAGCGTCAGCAGCAGATGTGTGTGTGTGTGTGTGTGTGTGTGTGTGTGTGTATATAATGTGTGTGTGTGTGTGTGTATAGTGTGTGTGTGTGTGTGTGTGTGTGTAGACACTGGAGCCGCAGCAGCAGATGTGTGTGTGTGTATAATGTGTGTGTGTGTGTATAATGTGTGTGTGTGTGTGTGTGTGTATTATACACTGGAGTGGCAGCAGCAGATGTGTGTGTATAATGTGTGTGTGTGTGTGTGTGTGTAGACACTGGAGCGTCAGCAGCAGGTGTGTGTGTGTGTATAATGTGTGTGTGTGTGTGTGTGTGTGTGTGTGTGTATAGACACTGGAGCGGCAGCAGCAGATGTGTGTGGACAGCCCAAAGCGCCCCCTACTGGCCAATGGCATGTACACCACGCGCATGCCCGCCGCAGACGGTCGCCACGGAGATGCCATCGCCAAGGCCAACACTGATGAGAGGGTGAGTGTGTGTGAGAGAGAAAAGAACCGCTCTACTGACCAGAGGGTGTGTGTGTGTGTGTGTGTGTCTATCATAATCCTCTCTGTGTGCAGTGTAAGACTCTAGAGCGTAGATTCACACACACACACACACACACACACACACACACACACACACTATTCCAATCCTCTCTCTGTTTGCGTGTGTGCAGTGTAAGATTTTGGAGCGCAGGCTTGAGGATGACCAGCTGCTGGGCGAGTACGAGCAGGTGCCCAAGAAGCAAACTGACGCTGTGGTCACCACGGCAACGCTGCCGGACAACGCCGAGCGCAACCGCTTCAGGGACGTGGTTCCGTATGAGGAGAACCGGGTAGAACTCGTCCCAAACAAGGAGAACAACACAGGATACATAAACGCCTCGCACATCAAGGTGACATGAGAACCTTACAGAACCTTATAGAGTTACCATTCTCATCTCATCAATCCGAATGGACACAAATCATATTCATAGCAATACAAATTGAATCAAAATCGGAATAGTAAAGTCTGGTTAAATCTAATCTAAGTGTTATAGTGGAAATATGGTTAAATCTAATATAAGTGGGAATATGGTTAAATCTAATATAAGTGGGAATATGGTTACATCTAATCTAAGTGGGTATATGGTTAAATCTAATCTAAGTGGGAATATGGTTTAATCTAATCTAAGTGGGAATATGGTTAAATCTAATCTAAATTGGTATATGGTTAAATCTAATCTAAGTGTTATAGTGTTCAGCGGTTTAGCGGTTCAGCCCTACACACACCCAGACTCGAACCCGCAACCAGCAGCACCTCGGATCGAGAGTTGAGCATGCTGACAATGGAGCTAAAAGCCCGGGGTGCTAGCTTTCATGCCAGACTGCTCTTGAGGCGTCGGGGAGTGAGGTTTACTAACGCTCCACATAAACAGCTATGCTAGCTGGCATCCGTTACCCTCACCCTCCTAACTCCACCACTCTCCATCCGGGTCACGGCACCAGTGTAATGTGTGTTGTGTTGAACCTGCACGGTTCAGGTCCATCCACATGCACAGCTATGCTAGCTGCACCCATCCACACGTACAGCTATGCTAGCTGCACCCATCCACACGCACAGCTATGCTAGCACCCATCCACACACGCTAGCTAGCACCCATCCACACGCACAGCTATGCTAGCTGCACCCATCCACACGCACAGCTATGCTAGCTAGCACCCATCCACACGCACAGCTATGCTAGCTGCACCCATCCACACGCACTGCTATGCTAGCTAGCACCCATCCACACGCACTTCTATGCTAGCTCCACCCATCCACACGCGCTAGCTAACACACATCCACACGCACAGCTATGCTAGCTGGCACCCATCCACACGCACTGCTATGCTAGCTAGCACCCATCCACACGCACAGCTATGCTAGCTGCACCCATCCACA